>NC_142010.1:85536048-85694710 GCF_049901735.1 Notechis scutatus | reverse complement strand
GTTCATGTCATTGGTTGCAGAATCACAGATGTTACTCTCTCCATACACACAAAATTCTAATCATACTGTTGTCTAACCATTAGCATGAGCTGATCTGATTACATCTTCATTTTTTTCTTTTTTTTTTTCTGCATCCCACTGCAGTCAGCATCAGAGCCCTCTTTTTTCTCCCTTTTCTGAATCACAGTAACAACATTAATTTGGACATTATGACCACTGATGATTTATATAAACCAAGGACTAATTCACAAAGCCTACAGTTGGAATCAGAACAGAACACTCTGAATAGACAAGTAAGAAAAACATTGTCAAGTTGGCATTATTAATTGACAGATTTCAGGATATTTATTTTGAGACTCTCAGCTTGGCAGCATTATAATAAATTATAAGGTTTCAGTATTAATTCTATTTGCCATTGACTTTGGTACAGTATTTATCACTATTACTAGGCAATTAAGATCCTTAACAAGAAAGTGGTTAGAGGAATTTTGGGGATACCCTAAATGCTGTAAAGCAACTAAAATGGCAAAATACAATTCTTGACGGGAATACAGGAAAATGAACCTTCCTTCCTCCTCTCTTAAAAGAAAAGGGCTGAGAATCTCTTTACTTCCTGTAATCAGTAGCTGAGTAGCAAGGATTTTCCATAGGGCTAAAAAAAAAATGAGCTGAGCATTTAAGCAACTGAAAAGCACCAATTATGAAAGAAGTAAATAACTACATTGCAACCCTCAATGCTCCTGAAAATACAGCTTCAGAACAGAGCAATGACACTTTTTTTCCATAACAGAAATACAATAAGACAATTCCTCATTTAGGACTAAGAAATGAGAAATTCAGGGAAATTTTACTCCCTTTGAAGGAGGTAGAAAACACAATTGTACTGCAGGCAGAAGGGCTCCTGGGAAGCTGTATGAAACTCTTAAATTTTTTTTGGCACCAACAGTTAAGGCTAATGTATCTGCTAAAATTTACAAGCAAGCCACATACAGGGAAGATAATTTTTAGAGAGTTATTTCTATCAGACAGCCAAGGTATTTATATCAGGGTTTAGGGACTTTTATTTCAAGGTGGATTATTTGATAGGCAGGAGTCACTAAGGAAACATTGATATTGTGAGAAACAAACATCAGAAAGGAGAGTAGATCAAGATAGCATAATCTGATGATAGAATCTATATAATTCAGCCCTCAATTTTCTGGCTTCCAGAAATGTTGGAGTTTGCAAGTTAAATATTACAAGATATAACATTTATTGTAGTAAATGAGAAAATAAATTTCCTCTTGTAATTTGTAATGAAATTCATCTTATGCTTAATCCAAATTTGAAAAAGATAGATCAAACCATCTTGATAGCTATTAATCGTAAGGTTTGAGTATTTCAACAAACTAGGAGAATTTGACATGTTCCAAGCCACAAACAGAAAGTACTTCTTTGCTTATCTTCTCTGGCATTGAATTGGCAGTCAACGTGATCAGTCGTAACGGGCAAAATGAAGGTGAGTTGAAAACTGGGATAGAGTTGAGCTATAGTGTTCAATAGCAACAAGATGATTGACTGAAAGCTTAAATCACTTCTGTGATCACTACTTTTGATCTCTTCTGAATAAATCGCTGATGCCTATTTTGTCCAATATCCATTTTATAGTGTCTCTCTGGCACCCAAAGCAAAATTTCCAAAGAGCCAGAATCATTACGGAAACCTTAAATCTGGACAGAAGAAGCGAGAAAGGACAAAGAACCCAGGACAGATATAACTGTTACTACAATGAAAGAAGAGACCAGGATGTCCCTAAATGTGAAAAATCATTGATTTTTTTTAAAGACAGGAAATATTTGCATACACACTTTGATGTAGTCTGGTTAAACCCAAAACATCCCTCAAAAGCCATGTGTCTTTAATTGAGATTAAGGCAACGGAAATGGGATCTGTAGCTCTCCTCATTTCCGGCTTGTCTGCTTTCGTTTCCCTTCCCCCCCCCCCACCCCCTTCCCTATATCACCCAAAGCTCCACGTAGAACTATCTGCAGCAGTTTTATCCTCTGAGCAGCCTCAGAGATGGAGACTAAATGCTTAATTTTCTGCAGATTCTAGGGCAACAATAGTGACACATCAACATGAATAACCAAATCAAGAATTAAATTGGTTCACAGGCAGCAAAATCATCCTCTCTTTCTCTGCATGCAATCCTCCTGGAAACAGGTGGCGAGATCACTGGGATTAAGTTCTAATTATTTGCCACAGTGAAGAAATACAACCGGAAAAAAACAAGAAAGCAATTTTGCCAGTAAAAGCTTTCATTATGACAGCTTGGATAAAGAGGCAGATGATTCACTGGAAGAAGAGCTGAAATGAACATGCTGTGCAGATTTTGGTACTACCTCTGCCCCCTTAATCCATCTTTTGTGCCCACTCACCCACAGTAGTCCATCCTAATGTAATTCAGCATGCTGCATATACAGTATAATTGGATTGCTGTCCTGTAACAATCAGCAGCTATAAAAAGAAGTCGAAGAAGAATACCTATCACGATAAATTAAGGACTCTGTGATGACAATGTAGAGATATTCTCAGGTTCCTATCTCAGGAACTTCTCTGGAGTTATTTTCCCCTCCTTTGCTGGTACTTTGCTTGTATGGAGTGACCATTCAAAGTTACAATGCCACTGAAAAAAGTGACTTATGTCCATTTTTCACTCTTATGACTGTTGCGGCATCCCCACAGTCATGAAAGGCCAGGCGAGGAGATGCATGCCTCGATGTGAGTGATATTGAGTTGGCCACGCCCAGCCAATAACATGACCACCAAACCATGTCCACCCAGTCACATGACCACCAAGCCATGCCCACCAACTAAGCCACGCCCACAGAACTGGTTGTTAAAAAATTTGAATCCCACCCCTGATTATGGGTGATTATCTGACACAAAAGGAGTGGCTAAAACAAGGTGAACATTAAGAATGAAGTTATCCAATTCATTCACAGGCTTCTGTAAATAGAATTCTGGGGGCTTCAAGGCAAATAACCAGAGAAATTTTTTAAAACCTATCATAAAAATGTGTTTATGTGGTTTAAAAACTGGCACACTGAACTGGAGAACTCCCTAGCAAAAGGTCTAATCAACATTTCACATAGGGACTCAACTGAAATATTAAATATGTATTACTGTGTATCTTCCATAGTGTCTGTGTGCTTTACAAAAAAAAAAATCCCACTGAATCACAATAGTAATAATAAACAAATGTTGCTAAAATTACAAATATTTTCTGATTCATAACTTAACTGTTTACCAAAATAATATAGTATGCTAGATATCTTTATACCACTGAAAACATCAGAGGATATAGTAGTCTTCTTCTCAATTCAGTGAAATACTCTTATAAAAAGAATTACCTACTTATGCTATTCAGAAAATGATAGTTGGATCCTGAACATAACAGTCTTTTAAAAACTTTTTGAACTGCAGCATTTCAAACTGCATATTTATTTTTATAAAATATCCGTCAAGCTTTGAAGTGTATTCAAACTGCTTTCACTTTTACTGCTTCTCAGCTTGCCAACAAACTTTAGGGAAAAAATCTAAAAAGAAACAAGTGATAGATTAAAAGAGAACCAGTTTGGTATAATGATTAAGGCATCAGGCTAAAAACCAGGAGACCTTTAATTCTGGTCTTTGAGCCAGACACTCTTTCTCAACTCTAGGAAGGAGACAATGGCAAACGACTTCTGAAATTTTGCCAAGGAAATTAGTTCAAGCAGTCAACACTGACTCAAAAGCACACACATTTTTAAAAAAGCACAATTAAAAGGGCTCTTCCATTTTCAGGGAACTGTCAGGGAAAAAATAATGATTATTTCCAGCTCAGTACCATAAACTGAGTGGCCATTATACAATTTATTCAACTATTGTAGTCTACCACTGGGTTAGCACGTAATATTTTGCTCTAGGCCTGGATTCAGCACTATTTGAGTTCACTGGAAGGGCAACTAGGAGCCTGTTAGCCTACTTCACAATTTGGCTTGACCTGATGGAACATGCAAGGGAATTTCCAGGAAGTCACACCCAGAACTATAGAAATGAATTTTTTGCTTTTGCTAACTGCTGAGAAGTTCACCACCTCTCTTCTGCAGGTGGGAGAAAATGGAAAAAGAAGAAAAGGAAATGTGGTTATTTTAATCTGAATCTAAATGGTATGGTTTGCTGTTGCTGAATTCTTTAAAGTTCATCATTACAATTATTAATGAATTTTCCTTCTATTATTAATTTGTGTGGTCTGCTGACAAAACAATGTAAGAGACACTTGCCAAAACCTGCTGTATCTAGCTAAGGCAGTTCTTCTGCAACACTGATTCTTCTTAAAACAAGGGGAATTAAAAATGTTTAAAGCAGCATATTCATTTCCCACAGAAATCTAGAGCACTCCTGTAATATACTATGCTATTTTTATAAGACTTGCACTTTGATTTTCCAAAACACCTGAGTACTGTTCGGCACTAGTATTCTGTTTCTATCACTCTGGAATCTTGTATATGTACACAATGAGACACAGAAGATTAATCTCTGCAAATTTGGGGTGGTGATACTGCACTCAAAATCCTGACAAAAGACTGGAAAGAAAACACTAGAGGCCCCAATTCTTCAACTGGAGTCATTTCCTCACAAATGATTTATAACATTTTCTAACATCCCACGATCTTTATTGTGTCAACATAATAGTAGTGGGGATAAGCTCTGACATTTTTTGTATGTAAATATACTTCACTGGGGAACTTTCCCACCCAGTATTTGCAATAATTCAGGTAGGCCTGCGAGCAAAAAAAAAAAAAAGTTAATTTTCTCGTTAGCAAATTCAACTTGATGAAAATTTAGTCTACTCATAAATTACTGAGTGAATATATTTTATAGTACTTGACTTATTCCATCAATCTTCATAATCTTGTAGATTCTATTTCAATATTCATTTGAGATAATATTGGGGCTTCAAAGCTCAATTCTACCTCCCTTTGTTCTAATTGTTTAAGAACATAATCAACAAACCAGTTGAGACTACAGCTGGTCTTCAACTTACAACCGTTCATTTCAGTGGTGGAATTCAAATTTTTTTACTACCAGTTCTGTGAGCGTGGCTTATTTGGTGAGCATGGCTTGTGGTCATGTGACTGGGTGGGTGCGGCTTAGTGGTCATGTGACTGGGTGGGCATGCTTGGTGGTCATGTGACTGGGTGGGCATGGCTTGGTGGTCATGTGACTGGGTGGGCGTGGCCAACTCAATGTCACTCACATCAAGGGTTGCCTCACCTTGCCCCTCCCCTCCCAGCCATTCCTTATCACCCAGCCTCAACTTATCTATAGTTCTGTAAAAATGTTGTTCACCTTTTTTGACTTTATTATCTGCATACTATTTGGTGGGCGTGGCTTGTGGTCATGTGACTGGGTGGGTGTGACTTAGTGGTCATGTGACTGACTGGGCGTGCTTGGTGGTCATGTGACTGGGTGGGCATGGCCAACTCAATGTCACTCACATCAAGGGGTGCCTCACCTGGCCCCTCCCCTCCCAGCCATTCCTTGTCACCCAGCCTCAACTTATCTATAGTTCTGTAAAAATTTTGTTCACCTTTTTTGACTTTATTATCTGCATACTATAGATGTACTTTCATGGACCACTGAAAGGAGGAAATGGCTCATACGCTTTGACCAAGAGTGTGATAGGCAACAGGCTTTTAAGGGGCTGCCACAAAGAAAGGGGGACAATGTATCAGCCAATCCCTGCCTAATGGCCAATGAGACAACATCTTGGATATTCCTTGGTCTATGCTCAAAGATAGAGGCAGAAGGCCCGCTGCTGTGGAGTGAAGGTGGCTTCTGGCCTAGATTGAGAAGAGGTTCGAGGCCTGGAGGGAGGGGGAGGAGCATAGGGCCCAGAAGCCTGTTGGAAATAAGGCCCAGATCTGCTTAGATCCTGAGGATCATATTGTACTGCCAAAGCCTCAGGAGACCAGGATGGAGGATGGAAAGGCTCAAGATAACTTCTCCTCCCCTGGGAGGGCTTGGCTGGAGCCCATGGATATCACCTGAAACCTGCTGTAATTGTACTCCCTTCTGTTGAATAGTTCTATTGAACTGTCTCTCTAGGGCTGCATGTCTGCGCTTTTCTGCCCTCAACTCAGCCTGAGTTGCCTTCTTAGGGGCTAGAGCAGGGGTGTCAAACACAAGGCCCGCGGCCAAATCCGGCCCGCCAGACCTGCGTCTGATGGCCAGCGGTGCCGCCGCCAGCCTTGCAGCCTCCTTTTTTTTCAATGAATTTACTCCGTGCCTGCACGGAGTAAATTCATTTTAAAAATGGCTCAAGTTAAAAAAAAAATTTACTTACCTTCCGGGACCTGGCCCGACTTCTTCCTGCCCGCACTGCTCCCTGGGTGTCGGACGTGACGTCATCACGTGACGTCCGCCCGACATCTCCAGGGATCAGAGGAGCGCGGACGCCCGGGAGAGGAGCAAGAAGAAAGAAGTAAAGAAAGAAAGAAGTAAAAGGTAAGTAAAGTAAATGGAGGGGGCAGATGGCTGGGCACTATAAAAGGGGGCAGTCCAACAGCAGCCTGAAAGCGAAGTTCCAGGATGCGACAGTCGCGACTTTACCGTCTCCTCCCCTGCTTTGATGCCACAGCTCCGACTTCAAGCTGCACGTGTTCTGTCCATGTTTGGGAGCACTTATCTATGTGAACAGATGTTTTCAGTCATGAATCTGAACAAGACCAAGCTCAGATCACGCATCACTGATGATAACCTCCATGCTGTTTTGCGGATTGCTACAGCACAAGACCTAACGCCAAACATCGATGGACTGACCTTAGGAAAATGATGTCAGCCATCTAGTCAGTAAAGTTAAAAAAAAGGTAATGCCTTGTGTTTTCCATATGTTTAATAAACAGTGTTTGGCAATATTTGTATGTTTAAAAAAAATTAATGTTTGTTACCAAAAACATTTTTCAATACATTGTACAATAATTGTACATTTGAATATCTACTTGTCATTATTCTGACTATGTTTCTGCTTTCAGAGCTAGTTATTACTTACATTATTACAAAAACAGTAATAATTGAATGCAGTGACATTAATTTATGATAATAAAGAGTGGACACATAGACCTACAGATACAACCGGCCCTTTGATGGGGACCAAACTGCTGATGCGGCCCCCGATGAATTTGAGTTTGACACCCTGGGCTAGAGCCTTAGCTCTGATTTTAGCAGCCACCTCCCTCTGGACCGATTGGGTGCGTTACCTACATCTTTTTCTCTTATTGAGAAAAGAGACTTAAGAGACTGCTCCACTGGGGGGGAAAGCTCTGCCTGACCCTTATCTTGCTCCATTGTAGAATAAAAGGCTTTTGCGATGGAAACTGTTTGTAAATTTTTTGTATTAAGCCCCTTAGGGTATAAATTGGCGCCCAGGCTTACAAAATGGCCGCTCACCTTGTGGTGGAAGGCTTCAATCCAAGATGGCCACTGACTATGGGAAACAGGCTCCGAGATCGAAGAATCGCTCCTTAGGCTATAAAGAGCCCCAAGCGAAGTCAGCAAAGGAAAGGGCAGCCTCTGGCCACATGATCAGCTGGCTGACACTGTTATCGGTTTGCTGATCGCTTTTTATGACCGCTCAAACCGCAGGCGTGGGGGAGGTCTACAGACGCTGCCCAACTTGCCTGAACAGCGCTCTGGCAACGCTGCTCCCAACGTTGCAGGAGAGAGAGAGAGCCCTGCTCTCCTGGAAGAGCAGCTGTCCAGATCCTGGAAGCCGCTGAAGTGAGGAAAAAAGGTACTGAAGATCGCTGGTGAGTGCTATCTACAGAACCTCAGCTGGCTGACGCTGTTATCAGTTTGCCGATCGCTTTTTACGACCACTCAAACCGCAGGTGTGGGGGAGGTCTACAGACACTGCCCAACTTGCCTGAGCAGTGCTCTGGCAACGCTGCTCCCAACGTTGCAGGAGAGAGAGCCCTGTTCTCCTGGAAGAGCAGCTGCCCTGGGAGCTGCTTGAAGCGAGGAAAAAAAGGTACCGAAGATGGCTGGTGAGTGCTAACTAACAGAACGCTTTCAGAGACACAGCTACTGACTGAAAGGAGCTGAGTCAAAAGCTGGGGTCTCTCCCGGGGGCTGGCTTTTATATCTTAGTACAGACTCAGCTAAATGACATCATAGGAAGGAGTCAACCCATCCTGGGCTCTCGATGCAGCATGGAGGAGAATTATCTTTTTTCCTGCCAAACATCACAGCCAGTACAAAATCAGAGTAACAACTGGCAAGCAGCCATATGGTATGTAAACTCAAAGGGTTAATGTGTAGTTATATTATATATAGTTAATATAATGAACTAACATGGGCTTATTTTAAGGTCTTGAGAAAATTCCTCAATTATAGCACCAATTTAGAAGAGGCTACACTATTCCAACACAGAACAAGAATCCTGAAACAAATGTCTACCTCAAGAAAAATAGAAATGTAAAACTGAAGCCTAAAAATACCAAGAAGTGGGTCGTAAAAGAAAAATATCTGTTCAGTGAAGTTAAAGTAACAGAGATGGTTAGCAGATATTCTTCAAGCAGCCTTTATTCTTTTAGTATCCTCTTCTAGTAGCCCTCAGAAATACATAACTCACCACTGCTGTTTTAAAAAATGACAGATTTTTGTCATTTTGGGGTAGGGAACAGTGGAGGTTGCAATACAAGCCTTAAAATAGGCATATCATATTTAAAAATAAATAGCCTTCAATTCCCCTTATAAGTGTACTGTTGTCCATAAGTGTGATGTACCCCGCTTCCTATGGGACCCTCTAATTCCCTCCCCAATTTTTAAGAGCAGCCTTTGTCCATTCTTGCAGTAGGTCACAGAATTCAGATATGCAGAATCTTAATACTTAACATCAAAGGTTTCTACTGTCATGGAGCCTATAACTCTTTGGTTTCACAAAAGATATGGAACAAGAAAGCAAAAAAAAAATGAATGGTGGTTTGGGGGTTATTTTTAATTCCTCTGTTTCATATTACGCATATTGATTTTTAAAGGCCTGACTCATGTTTTTTGTGTGCAGCTGACTCAGTTCCATCTTTTTCAAAGGGGACCAAAGGGCCTTCCTCCTACTGGTTTCTATTTTTCACACTTATTTATAAAAGCCCATTCCAATATTCACGATCGTTTCTAGAGTCCATACCACAGTAAGCTGATAGCAAAAGAAGAAAAGAAATGGGTACTTCACAAAGCATCCTTCCTCCACCAGGCTTGGGATGTTGAGATGGCAATTACCAAAGTTCTTAAGGTGGAGAATCTAAACACACACTGAATGGAAATTCTGGATTTTGGAATCCCTAAACATGTGGCTGGTATTAGATCACTATGGCTTGCTTTAAAGAGACAGTGCTCCCCCCCCCTGGTCTGTTCCTGTCCACGCTACCACTTCTCGATTCTTATACAGCTTTATTGTTAACATTGACACTGTCGCCTTTCAAGATGGCTGCGTACATGGATGCTATGGCTAACCAGTCCTTCTTTCAGTGTATGGTGTGTATGATTCTGTGTGCGTTTTGGATCCTTTCCTTGATTGAATCCTGTGGGGCAAGGAGCATCTATAGTCGGCAAGCCTTTTACAAATTGGACTGAAATGTGAAAAGGCTATTACGGATGATTTTATACATTCTCATAACATACCAAAGGAGGCAGCTAGGCCCCTGGGGGAGCCATGGATCACTATCCCTGTAGGAAGGAGGAAGAGGCGGAGAAAGAACAAGAAGAGTAAGAGAGGATGCCGTGCTGGGGTTTTCTTTAGGCTGAGTAAGTTTCCACACAAGCCTTCAATTCCAAGTATATTTTTTACCAATACAAGATCCCTGACTAACAAAATGGATGAATTAAGGCTACAGATTGCGAAGACTAAATTCATCAAGAACTGCTGTGTTTTGCTAATCACAGAAACTTGGCTTCATTCACTCATTCCAGATGCAGATGTTGAGCTGGAAGGCTACACAGCTCACCGGCAGGACAGGCGTAGAGATTCTGGCAAGATCAAAGGGGGAGATTTAAGCCTTTATGTGAACAAAAGCTGGTGTATCAATACAAAGACTGTAGACAGACACTGCTCCATGGATCTGGAGTATATGACACTTAAATACACTGCTCAAAAAAATAAAGTAAACACAAAAATAAGACATCCTAGATCTGAATGAATGAAATATTCTTATTAAATACTTTGTTCATTACATAGTTGAATGTGCTGACAACAAAATCACACAAAAATTATCAATGGAAATCAAATTTAGCAACCCATGGAGGTCTGGATTTGGAGTTACACTAAAAATTAAAGTGGAAAAAAACACTACAGGCTGATCCAACTTTGATGTAATGTCCTTAAAACAAGTCAAAATGAGGCTCAGTAGTGTGTGTGGCCTCCACGTGCCTGTATGACCTCCCTACAACGCCTGGACATGCTCTTGTTGAGGTGGTGGATCCTGAGGGATCTCCTCCCACACCTGGACTAAAGCATCCCCCAAATCCTGGACAGTCTGTGGTACAATGTGGCATTGGTGGATGGAGTGAGACATGATGTCCCAGATGTGCTCAATTGGGTTCAGGTCTGGGGAACAGTCCATAGTATCAATGCCTTCGTCTTGCAGGAACTGCTGACACACTCCAGCCACATGAGGTCTAGCATTGTCTTGCATTAAGAGGAACCCAGAGCCAACTGCACCAGCATATGGTCTCACAAGGGGTCTGAGGATCTCATCTAATGGCAGTCAGGCTACCTCTGGCGAGCACATGGAGGGCTGTGCGTCCCCCTAAAGAAATGCCACCCCACACCATTACTGACCCACTGCCAAACCGGTCATGCTGGAGGATGTTGTAGGCAGCAGAATGTTCTCCATGGCATCTCCAGACCCTGTCATGTCTGTCACATGTGCTCAGTGTGAACCTGCTTTCATCTGTGAAGAGCACAGGGTGCCAGTGGCGAATTTGCCAATCTTGCTGTTCTCTGGCAAATGCCAAACATCCTGCATGGTGTTGGGCTGTAAGCACAACCCCCACCTGTGGATGTTGGGCCCTCATACCACCCTCATGGAGTCTGTTTCTGACCGTTTGAGCAGCCACATGCACATTTGTGGCTCGCTGGAGGTCATTTTGCAGGGCTCTGGCAGGGCTCCTCCTGTCCCTCCTTGCACAACGGCAGAGGTAGCGGTCCTGATGCTAGGTTGTTTCCCTCCTACGGCATCCTCCACATCTCTTGATGTACTGGCCTGTCTCCTGGTAGCACCTCCATGCTCTGGACACTACGCTGACAGACACAGCAAACCTTCTTGCCACAGCTCGCATTGATGTGCCTTCCTGGATGAGCTGCACTACCTGAGCCACTTGTGTGGGTTGTAGACTCCGTCTCATGCTACCACTAGAGTGAAAGCACCACCAGCATTCAAGTGACCAAACCATCATCCAGAAAGCATAGGAACTGAGAAGTGGTCTGTGGTCACCACCTGAAGAACCACTCCTTTATTGGGGATGTCTTGCTAACTGCCTATGCTTTCCACCTGTTGTCTATTCCATTTGCACAACAGCATGTGAAACTGATGATCAATCAGTGTTGCTACCTAAGTGGACAGTTTGATTTCACAGAAGTGTGACTGACTTGGAGTTACATTGTATTGTTTAAGTGTTCCCTTTATTTTTTGAGCAGTGTATATACCTTCCACGGGAATTCAGCGTGGTTTTGATTACTGCAGTCTATATCCCACCTGATGCCAATACTACCATAGCTTTGGGATTCTTGTATAACATTGTTAGTAATCAGCAGAATAAGCATCCTGATGTGCATATCATAGCAGGGGACTTTAATCAAGCTGATTTAAAAGAAGTGCTCCCTAAATTCTATCAGCATGTTAAGCCTGCTACTAGAGGAGCAAACATATTGGACAAAGTATATAGTAACATCAAACATGGCTATAAGGTTATACAATTACCACATTTGGGACAATCAGACCATATGTCACTGCTTTTGGCACCAGCTTACATCCCTCTTAGGAGACAGGCTCTGCCTATATTAAAGACAGTGAAATCTTGGCCAGAAGATGCTTCCCAACAACTTAAGGATTGTTTTGAGAACACAAATTGGGACATCTTTTACCACCCTGACCTAGAGGTGCACACTGCAACTGTTCTGTGCTATATCAAACACTGCACAGATACTATCACTGTGGATAAACGTATTAGGATCTATCCCAATCAGAAACCCTGGATGACCAAGGAAGTCCAGCGCCTCTTGCATGACAGGACCAAGGCCTTTAGGTCTGGTGATGGGGCAAGATACAGTGTTACCAGAGCTAATCTGAAGAAAGATATTTGGAAGGCCAAGATTGATGATAAGAGGAAGATTGAGGATAATTTTTATAGCAATAACATGAGGCAGGTGTGGCGAGGGATTCAACAAATTACAAACCATCAACCAACCAATGTCATCCCTGCTTCATTGGCAGAGGAACTGAATCATTTATTTGCTCGCTTTGAAGTGGAGACATCAGAGACAAATAAAACACAACTACCAGCCAATTGTAGCCCCCATCTCATTGTGGAGGAACAGGAGGTGAGAAGCATTCTGAGGGCTGTGGACCCTAGAAAGGCTGCCGGTCCTGACGGTATCCCTGGCCGAGTGCTTAAAGACTGTGCTGATCAGCTGGCTGGAGTCTTTACCAGGATCTTTATTCCAGTCCACTATTCCATCTTGTTTGAAGGCTTCCACCATTGTTCTGCTGCCAAAGAAGTTCCCTATCAATAACCTCAACGATTACAGACCAGTGGTCTGCCAGCACAGCATTTCTGGTCTTCCGCATACATTTGATAAACACCAGTTTGTGTACAGGAAAAAATACATAGGACGCTATAGCTATCACTCTTTACTGCTCTGACTCATCTAGAACAGCGGGAGGGCTATGTGAGGATGCTTTTTGTGGATTTTAGTTCTGCGTTTAACACAATTCTTCCACATAGACTAGTGTCTAAACTTCTGGACCTTGGGCTTTCTAATTCAATCTGCCTTTGGATTATAGATTTCCTGTCTGGCCACTCACAGAGGGTCAGATTAGATAATCATACCTCTTCAGCCCTTATTCTTAACACTGGTACACCACAGGGTTGTGTGTTGAGTCCCTTACTCTATACTCTTTATGTGCATGACTGAATTCCCACTCACATTAGTAATACTCTTGCTAAATTTGCAGATGATACAACAGTGGTGGGACTTATCTCCGGGGGGGATGAGTCTGCCTACCAAGATGAGGTGGACCGGTTGCTTTTGTGGTGTGGAGACAACAACTTGGTCCTCAACACCAATAAGACCAGGGAGCTTATAGTGGATTATAGAAGGAACAGATCAGATATCCAGCCCTTGTTATCAATGGAGACCGAGTGGAGCAAGTGGCCAGTTTTAAGTTTCTGGGTGTTACCCTAAAAGAGGACCTGACCTGGGGTGCCCACATTGCAGCCCTGGTCAAAAGGGCCCAGCAAAGATTATACTACTGAGGCTTCTCAGAAAACAACAACTAAATGAGAAACTTCTGGTGACCTTCTACCGCTGTACCATAGAGACCATTTTAACATACTGCACCTCTGTATAGTTTGCCAATTGCACAGTGGCAGATAGGAAAGCACTCCAGAGGGTGAATGTCATTGCCGAGAAGATCTCTGGTTGCCCTCTTCCCTCTTTGGAAGAGTTTTATAGCCTTAAGAAAGGCTTTTTAGCCTTAAGAAAGTTCAAAACATTCTCAAAGATCCATCTCATCCTGGGAACCCTTTTTTTGAACTTATTACCATCTGGCAGATGGTACAGAATAATAAAAACAAGGACAAATAGGCTGAAAAACAGCTTATATCCCAGGGCAGTAGCTCTTTTGAATTCTGCTGTATAATGCAATGTTGGTGTGGTGTCGGGGGTTTTATGGTTCAATGTGTGAAGGGTGAAGGATGTGTGTTTGTGTTTATTTTCATGGTCACAGTCATGATGTGCACTGAAGATGGTGTTTGATTTCGTTGTACGAGGTGCAATGACAATAAAGTAAACTAACTAACTAACTGTTCATTCCCAGCACATCCTGGGAATGAAGAGAGGTAGGAAAGAGTTGAGTAGTACTCAAAAGCCAATATGATTTTGTGCCAGGTGTATTTTACCTGAAGCCATTCCCAATTTCCCAGTCAATACACCTATGGATCATTGGGTTAGAAACATACACAGTATTTATTTATATCCCACTTTTATTGCTTTTATAAATATCTCAAGGCGGTGAACATAATACTCCTTCCTCCTCCTATTTTCCCCACAGCAACCCTGTTGAGGTAGGTTGGGTTGGGAGAGATTTCACCCAGGTGGCTTTCATGCCTAAGGCAGGACTAGAACTCACAGTCTCCCTCTTTCTGGTCTGATGCCTTAACCTCTAGACCAAACTGACACTCAATATATTTTCTTAAAATATGAGAACTACAAGGAGAAATGCACTGTGCCCAAGCAGGAGCTAAGCCTTATGTGAATAGTCAGCTTTTCAAACAACCAGAAGAGTTTTAAAGTAGCTCTGGAGTTGCATCTGTGCAAACAAATCTTTCCTGCCCAAGACACTGCTTCCGAGTCTAGAACAAAATGGCCTTACTTTAAAAAGTAAATATTTTGCTAAGTTCTCTTTTCCTTCCATCCTCCATTCACTTTTTGTGTTCCCAGCCTATCACAACTGAATTTGTCTTACCAGCAGTTGTAAAAGAGTTTTATTTAAAAAAGGCTCTTACTGTGAAAGTGCCACATATGAGGTAATTCTTCCCCTTTATTAAACCATTCCCCAGAGAGAACAAATCCAACTATTCCTTCTGACATTAAGGCACAAGAGAGGATGCAGAGTTACAATTACAGGCTGTTAACAGGATGATTACAGGGTTTTCTGATTAGCTAATATCCAATCCTAGTGGAAAGGTACATTTACATTGGCAATGTCTCCTATGACATAACAGTTGAACTAATCTTCCATAGTAGGGCTTAAATATATCCAGATTATGGTATATATGTATTTTACCTATCTATACAATATTGCAGGCTTCCCATTCTCCGTGGGCAGGAACCTCATCTGAAGTTGTGATTCTTTATTATAAATTATCAATTGTTATAAATTCTTAACTCACAATATATTTATAATTTATTACAATATATTAACTAGTAAATTGAGGATTCTCTCAGTACTCTTTAACAACCTCTTCAGGGTAACTGGAACAATCACCAGAAGAGTACTCAAGTTGTAAAGATTGATCTGATCTGAAGGTAAAGACCACTGAATCGGTGGTCTTCTTCCCCACAAAATATTTTACATAGTAACAAGTCTCCAAAGTTGTGTTTGCAGAAAATAGTTTCAATCTACAGTTGCACATCTAGGAGCAAGCTAGGCACTACAAAAGATTAGGAATAAGGACAGGAAAGAAATCTCTGTCCCATTTAACTCAAACGAATTAAAACTACTGCAAGTGGCCTCACTGTATTTTGGCTTTAGGAGCATAACTCTATTTCATAAAACCTTGTGTTCCACTTTTCCCTTCATAACAGTTTTCAAGTAATTGTTGGAAAAGTTTTAGAATCAGATACCCATTGGCTTTTACTACACTCATAATCATCCCGAGTCCAATACCCATAAAGCTTTATTTTTTCTGGAAAGTTAACTCCTGCCATGAGTTTAAATTTAGAGATGACTGCAAAACACTTCATTTGGTACATTTTAGCCATGTAATATCCAGGACTCCTACCATGCAGCCAAACCATAGCTGGATGGAACATAGGAGATGGAATCCTTCGTAAGTCAATTTAAGGAAATGTTGGAAATGTATCAACCATAGCTTGTTTTTTTTAAAAAATAGAGTAAAGAATTCAACCCAGCCTGTAGCATGGTAAATAACTGTGATTTAATTTTGGTTAAATAATTTCCCTCACCCACCCTACAAATGTACCTTGCCAAACTGTGTTCCACTAATACAAACTGAACAGTTTCCAGAAACAGAAGTTGTCATATCAACTGCATGCAGAACTGATTCCCCTTCCTCCCAAAATCTGATCTCAATTCTATTTTTGTCCTTAAACAAAGAGAAAAATCCTGCATGTACCTGCTAGAATGACCTTACATTTCTGGGGTAGGGAGAAGTATCAAATATACAGAAATCCAGAGGACTCTATAACTCCTTATATTTTTTTTCAGAATTTTGTAATATTTTCCCATTCCATTCAATTTGGCAAGATAAAAGTATCTGCATATTCCCAACTATTCAGATTTCCAAATACAAACTGATATTTTGGATTATAACACAGAAGATTTAACTGCAGTTTAAAGGAAGAAAGGGTGAATAATTGATGTGGCAATACCAGGAGATAGTAGAAGAGAAGAGAAAGAATTGGAAAATTGGAAAAGATCATAAAAGTATCAAAATCTGAAAATCGAAGATGAAAGGCTATGGTATTAATTGACCTTGGTGGTCCCAATGGTTATCAGCACACTGGGTGTGATTCCAAAATACTTTGGACAGCACTTAGAATATTTGTGCATTGACAAAATTTCCATCTGTGAATTATAGAAGGCCACGCTGTTTGGATTCACATTGTATTATGCTAATATATTACAAAAATCTTAGGTTCTTTGGAAAAACCTGATGCCTATGAAGGCCAACATTAGCTAAAAAACTAGCAGCTTTCACATTGTTCTTTATATGATGATAATATAAACAGGTGTTTTGGGTGCAATCCCCAATATATGGAGCACCATTTGAGCACCATTAGCATGGACAAAATCACCATCAGTCAATTGCAAAAGGCAGCTTTATTTGGAACAGCTTACATCCTGCAATGATACCTTTAACACTATTAAACAACAACATCTCCTATCCCAGGTCCTTTGGGAGGACTAAACAGGTGGATAAAAATGTCAAATCCAATCTAAACATTTGGCAACCAACCATAATATATAGAACCAGCAGGTTCCAAGTCATTAAACCCTTAGTGCAGAGGTGTCAAACTCAAGGCCCATGGGCTGGATCCAGCCCGTGGTGCGGTCATATCCAGCCTGCGGAGCCATTCTGGTCTACCCAATGCCAAGAGGAAAGATCAGGCCAACATAGCTTCATCCCGGTCTACCCAGTACAAAAAGGAAAGATCATCCCAGGGCAGCTTCAGCCCGTCTATCCAATGCGAAGAGGAAAAGATCAGGCCAGAGTGGCTTCGGTCTATCCAATGCAAAGAGGAAACATGCCAGCAGTTTGGGGAGTAGCGTCAAGCTGGTCACACCCTCCCAGTCAGCCACGCCCTCCCAGTCAGCCACACCTGCCCAGCCCCCTCCCCGAGGCCAATCACAGCCCTGATGCAGCCCTCAATTAAATTGAATTTGACACCCCTGCCTTAGTGTAATGTGATATATCTAAATGCAGCATTATACTTAAGATAAGACAAGCAGTTGTATTTACAAATTCTCAGTTTAACAATTAAAATAATAATCAGAAATATGGAAGATTGTTTCAATCTCACATAATATTCTATAAAATAATACTGTGAAATCACTCCAAACAAAAGATTTTCACTCTATCAAATCTGGCCTGGGGAATTTAGTGTTGTTGTTTTTTAATGATGGCATTGCAAAGCATTAAAGAAAATAATGTTGTGTAATGTATTTTTTTTCTAATGTGCTTTGCTCATCCATTTTCATTGGAAATTAATAACTATTTACAGCTATATTCAACTAGAACTTATTATTGTTTTTATCTATGATCTGTGATCCACCTATTGCAGACCCTTGCATTGCTTGGTTTTTTTATCTTAACTTTCAAGAACGTTTTTTTTCTTCTTCACTAAAGGTAAGCAGGTAGTATGGGTGACAGTATAGGTGACTATCTGAACATTTCATGAAAATTTAACCTTCTTGAGTTCCATGATAAAGATTTAAGAAGACTCCAATTAAAAAAAAAATCTACCTATTTAGTAACCAGCTCTTGTGAAATAAGTTCTGGCCCATTTAAATATAAGGCACAGTTAAGAAGCTATAAGAACCATTATTGATTTGACTTATTTGGTTATTTCTGTGGAATCCCTCACTTCTTGGCAACTGATAAAAAGATTATTGTACACACAACAGGAACTGCTAATCATAAAATAGGGCTACTAAAGTTTAATTAGGCGTACAATGGCATCCTGCTTTAATCCCTTTTATTGGAAGGTTAGAGTGATATGAAGCCAAAAAAAACCAAACCCTTATTCCTGCCATCTGGTATTTACTTCCTTACCCATAAAAGCTGAAGAGAAATGAGTAATGTATCCATTTATTTTTATTAAGAAAATGAAGACATGTCCCATTCTCCCAGCCTCAAAAAAAAATATGTAATCGATCTTAGATTTGATTCTAGAACTCATGCTGCAATTAAATGGTTGATAATATACAAGCCCCCAGCTACCAATCCATCAATGTCTAATGTAACTGAGAGAGATGGTTATTCCCAGGCCTAACGCTATCTTTTCACTGTATTTCAGCTCCAAGTACTTGACCCAAAGGTTAGGGATAAAGTATCATAAACAAAGGCTTACAAATGTGTATGAGGTTGCAAATACAAGCTCCAAGTTATTCTTTGATCACCATGCCTATGTATATCACACCCCATTCTTCCCTGCCGCTCCCAGTCTTTTTCTTCCCACCCTATCAATGTTCTCAGAAGATAAAATGAAAAAAGGCAGTACCGTTTACACACAAAGCACCAAGTTTTGTGTTGTTTTTTACAAGCTGTAGAAAGAGAGACATAGTTCAATATACACAACAACAGAAACAACAACATGTAGCCGTATAGGCAGATTTCGCTGCTGGTTTAAGAAATCTAATCCATGAAAGTCTATGGAGATTCTCAATCATGCCGGTCATGGTTGTCCCAAAAGGGCTTTTTCCAAAAGGCAAGTAGATTTTCTTGTTTTGAAAGTATTCACTTCTCATCCAAGAAATATTTTCAAAGGAAAAAAACCAAGAAAGTCCAATTGCCTTTTGGAAAAAGCACATTTGGAATAATCCATGAAATGCTATACTATAAGGACGGCATAAGATTCTCTGTTATTGTTCACTGTATGAAATATTCCCATGAATATTTCATACAGTGACATGAAAGGACAAATTGTATACTGCAATAAAATAGGGTCATTATACACACTACACAAGATTTCTTCCCCAATTATCTTTTTTAAATGATATTAATACTCAATAGTTTTATTGATTGCTAAAATCTGTCGATCATACCAGATTGACAGTTAATTGGATTCCATGTGGCCCTTCACTTCTCAGTTTATGACCTGTCAGAAGCAGGCTACAGTAAATTAAGTCTATGATAGAGAACCAAAAAGTACTAATTGCCCCTACATGATAAAGCGTCAGTGGGGTAATTATACGAAGTTAATAAATAAAAAATAAAAAGCAGTAAGCCCATATCCTTGAAAACAATCACAGAAAACGAATATGGCCACCGTTTATAATAGACAAACACAAAGCTAACAATGCCAAAGGTATGATAAGATGGGATGTGAAAATGAAACTCTTCAAGAAATTAACTGACAGACAACATGACTCTCTTTGGATTAAAGCCACTAACCTGAAGAGTATAGTATGTTGTATGTCCATAGCTGTCGGATTCACCCCAGTTTTTGCTTTCCTGCTTAACAATCTACATTATCAGGATACCCACAGGATGAGAATGGCTATATCCCATATTAACAGCCACAACTTCTAATGGCAAAGAGTGAGAGTTGTGTGTCAAAAATATTAAGACGTCCTAAACCTTTCCCACCTTTTTATAGCCATATATGTCAGTCCCACAAGGTAGATCAGATAAAAAATCAACTACACAAGAAGGCTAAAACTGAGCCTTCTTGAGCTCAGTTTGAGAGTAACTATATTAATAGAATTTTGCAAGTTTGATTGTGCTGTGCTTCCTCCCATAACCCTCGGGAGGTTGAACTTAATCCACATTTTTTTCTCTTTATAGCTTTCATAATGGATCTGATGTATCATTGCAAGGGTCATCTTCTTTATTGTCTACCATGTCTGACTCCTTTTCTTAAACTGCTCTATTCCTTTATCTGGTTTCCTCATACTACTTTCCTAATTCATTTCTTTTTCTTTTTTATGCTTAGTTTGGCCAGGAAAATTTTTCTTGAAGTCCACATTTAGACTAATGTGGTGATTAGACCTGGAATCTGTCAATCTAACTCAGCCATAAACTTATCTGAGTCAAATGTAAGGAGCTACCAATTGTCAACCTAGACCACCCCACAGAATCTCTGGGAAGGAGGGAGAGAAAGAGAGAGGAAGAAAGAGAGAATGTGTGTGTTATTTCAAAAAGCACAAAAAGTCTGATGCAGGTAGAGATTCATAAGTAAAACCCTTCCAAGTGGAACAAAAAAATTTAAAACCATTTTTAATTGGCAAGAGCTTACTATACAGCTACAAAAAGACGTGAAGACTGTTTTGACTTGTCATTTAGTACTGGGAGTAAAATCACACTAATTGATAGAAGATGGTAATCTATTAACTCATAGAATTCGAGCCAAAATCAGATATGTAATTCTTGGACGAACATCCAATGTGGTATTTTTTGGTAGAAGCCAAGCCAAGTTATTATTCTCCTTTTCAACACATTCCAAGCTGTTCAACACACACAAAGTGACATGCAAGAGTTGTCAAATTGGCACTGGCAGATCCTTTATGTGGCAGATTTTAAAAGATAATCGGTAGACACCAAATGCTGCATAAATGGGCATCTCTGAGCAAACCAGCTTTGGCTAATTTCTTTAAACTTGTAACTTCTCCAAACTGATTTAGAAGTCCTTGAGAAAAATTATGCAATGTGTGTATTTCTTTGACAAGGAGAAGCTTCAAAGCCTAGCTTACAAAGTCTGACATGGCCCTTAAACTGATCAAGTTTGTTTTAAAAAGCTCCTTCTTTGCTGTCGCTTGTCATATCCATTAATCTTACACACCCACTCTCCATATTTCATTTTGCATCTCACTTGAAGCTAGAGCTTTACAAATTCTCCTGAATAATTTACACATGCCATTATAAGTAAAAGAAGAGAGGGATATGTGTTGATAAAGAACAGGCCACTTGAAGTATCAAGGAAAAGATAAATGGAAGCAAAAAAAAAGAATGCAAAGATGTTGCCACATGGTGTGTCCTTTATTCAAAAGTCTGCTTTTTATTATGAAATATTACAGCTTAATAAAGAATAATATCCCTTAATTCAAAGGCAATACCATGACTTTTTTTAATAAGCAAATTGTCTGCTACATGTTAATCACACTAAACTTCATTTTTATTGGGAATTGATTTGAACACAATCTTAGAAGAAAGTCGTGTTTAAGGAAAGTTGTTTATTATAGGCATTGACTTGAAAATATATTTCTTACTCATTACATTAATATTAATTTGTTCTCAAAAAACCTGGGCTTATAAAAATATAAATTTGTTCTTAAATGTCCTGAGCTTATAACAATATATATCCATATTTCTTTTTATTTGTCATTTATATCTTTTCTGTTACTGAAATATCCATTTTTATTATACTATATTTTGTTTTATGCACACTCAACTCACAGAAACTCAAATGGCTATAGTTATTAATTTAACCTTAGTTTTTTTTTCCCTTAGGTGTACTGTAATGAGTAAACGCATGAGAGAATCAATATATTTATTAATAAGCATCAAAAAAGTGAAATCATATTTGCTTTGTCCTCTTCGTCCGCTTTATTTTACAAAAATGTCATAATAACCATAGAACATAAAGTTCATTCAAGCCTGAATACATGTATAACAGCTGTGGTTAGCAAAATTGTTGTTCTGCTGTTTGATAATTGTTAATAAAAGTATGAGGTCATTAATAATGACAGAAATAATCAACGTAAAATTTACTGTATATGTAATGAACTTTTTCCAAACACAGCTCCTTTCTGGAGTTTCATGCAATTTTCTCTAGGTGAGAATAACTTGGGATGCTACTCTATCTGTGTGAGGATTAGGTCATGTTGTCTCAAAAGTTACATAGGTTGAGAACAACCATAATGTCATCTACCGATTCTTGACCTTATCACAGGTCAGAACCTAAAGAAAGGAAATTCTGGACATACAGAATAAACAGCATTTAACTGATCAGATACTAGCAGCAGAGTGGCTGATACCTGATTTAAATTATTATAATATATCCTTTGATTCTTGATTTTCACTCCCATACAAACACCCAAAGCTTCCCATCATCACCACTACTTCCTCTCCACATTTGCCAAATTAAGAATATCAATAAGGAAGAATGCTCCCTAAATATCACGCTAAGTAAGAGAGTATTTGTTCAAACATATCCTAATGGGAAGAATTACAATTCAGCATATGCTTATAACATTGTTAAAGTTCCAAACTCATCTGCTAAATAAGGTAGCTTTATATGGTGTTATTATGTCTAATTATGAATGGAATTCTGTGTTGTATATCACAACTTATCTGACAATAAAATCCTCATTTTAAATCAGTTTTAAATGGGGAAAATGATAAAGGTTGCTATTGTAAGTAGTCACAATCGGGCAAAATTGTAGACAACTATTCTCTATTCAAAAAATATAAAAGGACAAGTTCAAAGGAGATTCAAAGGTACCTCCATGAAGGGATTTCAAAGTCCAGCTTGACCCAAAGGTGGGAGGAAGGGTCATACATGAAAATTCACAGCTACAGCTGCACACGCCTGAGAAATCTTGTAACTGCAACCCCAAGATATACAGGCCACGAATAGTCTAGCCAGCTGCCTTCATTTGGGATGAGCAATGCAACGCATGTAAATTGAGACAAAAATAAGTTAAGGCATGCAACGCTCTCGAGATGGTGGGAAGTGGGAAGGCAGTATCATATCACATGGGCAGCATCTTGGTATCTGTCAACACAACATTTTGTCCCAAAGGAACCCCAGCCGATAGGGAAGAAAGATTCATGTAGTACAGCTAGGCAGGTCCAAAACAAAAAGGTTAATATGAAATTAAAAACACTCTGACAAAGTTGCTTCCCAAGAAACATAGATGGTATAAGAGAACTGCTGAGCTGCCAAGCTGTTTTCTGAAGAGTGATTCATGGCAATAGTATTTCTCACATCACGTCTCCAACTCCAGCCATCCACCTGTCCCTTATCTTCTTAGATCAGTGTTTCTCAACCTTAGTAGCCTGAAGATGTGTGAACTTCAACTCCCAGAGTTCCCTGGCCAGCATAATTCTCCAGCCAACTTTGGGAGTTGAAGTCCACACCAAACTGCCATGGTTGGGAATGTTCTGGATTTTCAAATTGAAGCATTATCCATTTTTTCCAGATAAAAAAATGCATGTCCAATATTTTCTAGTTCTGACCAAGTTGCTCATGATGGCTGACATTCTAAAATAATGCTGCCATCTAGCCAGAGTACTTCTTAGCTGGAGATGTGCAATCCAATTTCAAAGTATCCCAATCCAAAAATGAGATTTTGCAAGGTCAGAAAGTTTCAGCCTCAAAATATGTTGACCACGTCTATTATTTTCTAATACTGAACTGGCAACAGAAACCTTGTGTAAGGTCATCTTGTTTAACCATTTATGCTACTCTATAATACAATATAATACAATTTACCATCATCACAGAATCTCATATGGTTTACAGATGATTTCTTACTATTCCTGTTTCATTAATAAAAAATTGAACACGTATTTTGTAAACACTTCAGCTCTTAAGCATAACACTGTCAAACAGATACTTGCCACCAAAACCTACACCAGTATATAGTCAACACTGCTGATCTCCCACCCTCCCTTGCATGACTAGAAAAAAAGTAGAAGAGATAGTTATTTTTGAGACTAGCCACAATTTAATATACTATTCAGGCCCTAAACGGCACTTGATTTAACATGGAATGTAGAACCAAGTTTAAAAACCCAATTATTGTGAAATTCACTGGATTACTTTAAACCAGTTATTCTCTTTCAATCTAATCTTCCTTAAGGAGGTACTGTGAAGATTAAAATAAAAGGGGGAGGGAGGAAGAGGAAGAACACTAAAAGTTGTCTCGATTTCTCAAAGCAAAATCAGGTTAAAAATCAGGTTAAACAATACTTTAATATTTGACAAATTTCAGATTAATCACTGTTTATCAAGAGTCATACAAAACTACAATGGGATTTAACTTAAAATAGAAGTGAACATTTTGGAACTCTTTCCTGCAATTATAATGAAAGCACCTGAGTTTAAAGGAAGCTAAATATGTTCTCATATTTATTTGTTGCGCTTATTACACTACCAACCATCTAAGTCATACAAAATCATAGGTTAACTCAACCAATTCATAATGAATATATATAACCAAGACTAATCACATCAATAAGGTTGGTCCAACATAGATGAGTAAAATCACTATGGCAAAGAGCTACAGTACATCTGCACGTGTCCTAAATAGATAACCTGACATCTTCGTTATATTCTTAGACAACTACTACATGTTGTATAACGTGTTTTTCAGACGCAGAAAAAAGATGGTAAAGCAAATTCTATCAACCTATCAATCAAGCCTTCAAACAAAAAAAAATGCTTCAGACTGCACAGGAGCTGTGGCTATTCATGGGCATGCTTGCAAACACAGCAGGAGCAGCTTGCTAAGCAGCGGTGTGAAACAGGAAAAAGATGCAGCTGCTTCAGCATATTAAAAAAAAAAAAACAACCGATGCCTCAAACAAGCTTCTGTGTTTTGTAAAGCATCTCTTTACACAGCCCTCTTAGTCAACATGGAAGACAGCTGCTGTAAGACAGCCATACTGTCCCAAGAAATGAGAAAAGGTAGAGCTCCATGGGACTTCAGTAAATGCAGCAATGTGAGAAGCAAAACACACACCACATGAAAACAGTAGGCCCAAAAAGAACACCTGAGGGATAGAGAAACTCCCCTGATTCACACTTTGATCCTGCTCTGTGCGTAGGTAGCAAATCTTGAAGCACAAGTTAAATGCAAACATGCTTCTGTTTTTCTCCCATTTATGAAACTGTTCAAACATCAAAGGTAGGACTTATCAGTGCCACTATACAGAATAAAATCAGGGGGGGAAATACCTGGAATGCAATCAAATTCAGTAAAGTATTATATCAAGAAAAGGGTAAAAGTTTCGCCTGTTAGCCATGTCCAACTCTAGAGCAGCGGTCGCCAACTGGTGGGCCGCGGCCCACCGGTGGTCTGTGGCAAAATTTTGGTGGTCCGCAGAGAAATGGCAGAGAAATAGCCCCCGAAAGCAATTAATCCGGGCCACGTGGCAAAACATGGCCCGCCCACCCGCTGACGCCCACCCTTCAGCCAAGCGCAAACCTTGAGACTGAGTAGAGAGTCACATGAGCTGCAACTGGAAAGTAAGACCAATGGCAGGGGAGGGAAATCCACCCTGGGGTGACTTGCTAATGTTGGTGGGAAAGTTGGTCCCACATTCCAGAGCTGTAGTAGTCACAGGACTGGCCGTTTGGCCATCCCGGAGCAGTTCCTCCATCAGGATGACTACAGCTCTGAAATGTGGGACCGGCCTGTGGTGGCTGGAATGAGGTAATGGTGATGTTGTGGTGGGGTGCAGTGCGGGCTGAAGCGGTGATGGGTGGAAGAAGCAGTACTCACATTTGCATCTCCCTTCACCGCGGTATATTTACAGGAGCTGGTGGCGCCAAGGCAGCCCCTCGTGTCCTGCCACATCTGTAGTGCAGCAGAGAGAAGCAGCCGGAGTCAACCCTAGATCTGCAAATGCTAAATCGGCACCCTGCAAACTGTTGTCTCTGCAGCTGAAGCGGTGTGAGAAACTGGCCGGGCTCTCCAAGAGACGAGAGTGACGTCGGCTGCTTCACTCATCTCTCTCAAGGAGCGCCTGATAGCTTGGTTGGAGGGGGAACCTCTCTCATCCCTTGCTCTGCAAGGCAGGCGACAGGGAAGCGGCACTTGGGAGGAGCAGATCAGCCACTGCCGGGCTCTGGGGTTTATCTCCCGCTGAGGGTGCAGCCATTGGGCAGGGAGGAAATGGCGCCCGGCTCCCCTCCCGGGGCAGGAGAGGTGAGGAACAGCAGAAGAGGCGGATGGAGGGCTGATGGAGGAAAGCAACTCTCCTCTTGGGGGGGTGAAAGTGTCAACCTCCCCCCCTTTCCTTGCCTGCCTCCAGGTGAGGCTGGAAGAGCCCTGGCATCCCCGTCCTGGAGCCCCCACTTTCTCCCCCTCCCCCCAATTAATCACTGAGGGCGGCAATCCTTCTGCAGGAAGCTGCCTGCTGAGAAGCCTCTGAAGGGGTGGCCGAGGGGCGCTGCCCCCCAAAAAGAGCAAAGCCCCCTTTCTGGCTCTGCTTCTCCCAGTGGCAGTTGCCCCAAGGGCCCTCAGTTCAGACCCCTCCCCTTTGTATAAATTCAATAAAAAAATTAAAAAACATAAAAGCCAAGTCATTATAGTACGGATAGGCAACCAGATGTCCTCCACCCAATTTGGTCTCCAACTCTCCCATTTTCTGGGCAGCTTACTGTGCCCCATATGGATGTTGGTCTCCAACCATTAAGTTGTTTTATCCTATTACATGACAAGTTACTGGCACTTGTCACATTGTCAACACCATGTAAGTATTGGTAATTTGTTTAGAAATATGCATGATGCCCACTCCCTTAATGGACTACAGACCATTATATAACAAATATTCTTGTCAGCCTCTTCTGAAAAGTGATTCATGAGCTAACTCTCACTTTTAAAACTTTTTGTTAACCTTAAATCTCTTAGAGCTTAATGAGATATGTGTTGAGCGTAGGGGGCTCTAATGTGCCAGCTTAATGCTGCACAAGACCAATTCAGACTTTACTACAAAGGAAAAATTCATCATTTGATCTTTTATACAAAAGCTTTAGGTAGAGATCCATACCCAAGAAGGCAAAGTATTATCCATCATCAATGACAATTAAACACAAATGTCACATGAGACAGATAAGGCTCTTTAAATAGCTCTTTATATACGGTAAAGTTATTTGCCTTTGACTTACAAAAAAGTGAAATGCAAACACAGCAGGCCATAGCACACTCTCTTTCTCACATACATACACACACAGCTTATCAGCTCTGCAGAATCAATTAGGTGCCTTTTTAAATTTATTTTTGCAAACCTGCACATAACTTTGCATCTCCAAATAAAGAATTTAAATTTTACTAGATTTTTAAAGGGAAAGGGGGAAAAGTTACAGCAAAACTTATTTTAGTTCTAAGGTTTGGAGATCAGGGCTGAGTATCACTTCAACTGCAGGAAGTCGCTTGAGGAAACAAAATACACATTTCCACACCAGCAGCAAAGGACAGCACAACCCCTTAGCCTCCCTCCCTCCCTCAGTAACAATTCATTTAGAAATCAAATGATTTAAATCATGAAGTTATTGTTCTGCTTTCTATCTTTAGCAATTCAGTAGCAACACTGGCCAAGAGAATAACTGAATGATTTTGGTAGAAAATCCTAACACTGACAGTGTGCAGTGTAGTGTGTAGAGCTTCTTGCTCCATTCCTCAATAACATTTTGTAATTACAGGACTGTAAATGGGAGAGGCACCTCTACTAAGCAATACAAAGATTGCAATACTATAAAAGCAATTGCTTAAGCAAAATAATCCAACCTACAAAACTCAGCTCTTAGGGAGAAATAATTTACACCAAGGCCTTTCATTTTCATAAATGATCACTGGATTACCGACAAGGAAGTAACAAGTAACAGGTAGCAAGTATGTCCGGAAACTACCCTGTCAAGGTAAAAGCCTGACAATCTCCCCTCAGCCTTTTAACCCAATGCAACTTTCTCTGGCCTCTGTGTAAGTTTGGTGTTAAGGTAAATGTATTCATGAATTACTGGACCATAAACCCCCTTGCTGGAATTATACCTTCACACAGTATTAAACTGCCACGTTCCCCCACCCCCACCCCATTTTATACTTTCTACTCAATCTCTCCATGCTTGCATGCATGTGTTTCCCCACCCATGTTTGCTTTCCCAAGTAAAGCTGCATGAGTTCTTCTAACCCCAATTAATGTCTGATGGGATCCCAGATGTCCTTTAAACCAGGGGTCGCCAACCTTTTGGACCTCAGGAACCACCAAACTCATAATTTTAAATCCCGCGGACCACTAATATGAATTTTGACTGACGGTGGCTTGCTGACTTTGGTGGGAAAGTCGGTCCCATATTCCAGAGCTGCAGTAGTCACAGGACTGGCCCTTTGGTCATCGCAGAACAGCTGCTCCTCCAGTCCATGGCAGGCCGGTGCACCCGGGTGGAGGAGCAGCTGCTCCGGGATAACCAAAGGGCCAGTCCTGTGACTACTGCAGCTCAAGAATATGGGACCAGCTTTCCCACCACCCCTGGACTTCTGTTCCCACGCAGCCTGGATTAATTGCACTGGGGGGATGCTTTGGGGGGGGGGGACATTTCTCTACGGACCATCAAAATTTTCTCGCGGACCACCAGTGGTCCCCAGCCTACTGTTTGGCCACCACTGCTTTAAACCAAGGTTTCAGTTACCATCACACCTAATACAGATTCACAGACGACCTGCCACTCACTTTTAAGGGCCACAATGAGTGCCTTTCCATCCTTGATCAGCTCCTTGATGAACTTGTTGGTCTTGTCCAGCTCAGCTTCGTGAGACTTTAGCCTTTCTCGGAACAGGGGGCTATCCAAACAGCAGTCACTAAACTCCAAGGCAGGTAGCCCCATGATTTCCAAGAGCCCGTCCAAAGCCAGGCTTACGGCGAAAAGGAATCCGCTGGAAGAGAAACGTCCAGGAATGGGGAAACCTTTCCTTGAAGCACCTTAAATCGAAACAAGCAGCAGAACCACCCTCAACGTTGAAAACATGTATCCAGTCCGTCCAGCAAAATGCAATTTTTTTTTATTTTTTTTTAAATGATAATGAAATAAAATCAGCCTCCAAGAGAGCCGCTTTTATGCTGCTCGGGATCCGCAGACATCAGGAAGTCAATTTGTCAACTCTGGAAGCAGACGAAAAAAAAAGGGTCTAAGGAAGATCTTGCACCGAGGGCTGTTTCACACACGCCAGGGCGAGAGGACGGGAGCCGTCCGAAGGAGGGAGAAACGGCGTTGCCCGAGCAAGCAAAGGCTACCGCTGCCGGAGGACCGCTGCTCGCGGCCACATTTCCCAAACACGCTGCAAACTCAGGGGCGGTGCGGTGGCGGCTGTTGCCGGAACCTCCAGCTCTTTGCCGGCTCTAACGTTTGCCGTTGCTTGCCTCCGCAGCCTTCCCAAAGCCACCCGGCGCGCTTGGCCCCAGCGGGGCCTCCCGAAGCAAGAAGCCCTCAAGATCTTCAGCTCAGCACAGCCACCTCCGACGGCATCCGGGATTCACCGGGACTCTGCGCTTCCCCATTGGAACGCCAGCGATCACCTTCCTACCGCTCTGCCCGTTGGAACGTTGTGGCAAGAGAGAGGGGGGGGGTGTTCTCTCTCTCTCTCTTTTTTTTTTTTTTGGTCCCGCCCCCGGCCCAGACGCGACCCCGCCTCTTGCACCAGCGGGAGCCAATCAGAGGCCGCACGGCTCATGGAGCAAGGAGGAGGGAGGTGAGAAAGATACCCTGCGAAGACAAGACCGGCTATGGCGGGAGGGGGGAAAGGGGGCGTGGCCAGAGGTTTGTCAAACCGCATGGAGCTGATCCCCTCCCCTCCCTTCCCGCCCTCTTAAAGACATACCCTCCGGAATTGGGAGGGGGAGGAAGTGGGGAGTGGCGTAGGCTGGGTTGCTCAAGGGCGTTTTTGGTAAACCTGTTGCTGCAGTGCAGGGTAAAGGAGAAAACACCTTACAGGGAATCGGTGCACCCGGGAGCTACGCTTGGAGACGGAAAGAGGGAAGGGAGAATATTCCACGCGCACGGCGATCCTTGGAGAGGCTAGAGAGTGAGGGATCACCTTCACGCTGGCCTTGGCATAAGGAAACCACCGGTTCTTTTCATAAAAGGGATCCTTTCCACCTTTCCTACCGCAGATCAGGTTCTCCTTTGCGCGCGCACATACAGAGAGAGAGAGAGAGAGAGAGAGAGACTGGCTTGCCTGCCTGCCTGCCTGCCTTTGACGCTCAAAATTATTTTCTGCCTTTTACAGCAACGCGATTCCTGCCTTCTGCAGGGGAAACGAAATCGGCAGGATGAGCTGCTGAATTTGTGCATACCTGCCCTCGGATGATTTGAAAAGCTAGCCAGGAGCCTAACCTTGCTTAGTACTTGGGTGGGAGAGCATTGGCAAGAGCTAAGGTGGAAATAAGACAATAGCAAAACTCTGTACGGTTCTTCCCTCTCTCTCAAAAAAAACAAAACCCTACGCAGACATGGTCATGAAATCACCAAGAACTGAGCTTGATTCCAAAGAGATCTCTATCCATACTGCATATGATCTTGACTCATTTGAAAGAAGCTGATTGCAAGCCATGCCTTTTTCACTTCAATACCCATACGATTGGTAGATGAATTGCCCTTTATTTTTTTACCCAAGACATACCACATGGCCAATTATTATTTATTGCACTGGACTTTAGACATTATTACTGCCCTTCCGAAAGACCTCTGAGTCCAAATTTTAGATCGTGTTAATTCTAAAGAGATTTAAATTGAGAGCAAATTAAGAGACAGTTGAAAGCCAAGGTCAATGTTAAAAATCCCAAGATTTGGAGAAGAAGCTATTTGAATCGGAGTTGCAAGACAAATATTTCTTTCTTCTCCACCAAAACATGCTACTTAATAAGAGGGACACAGGCAACTGCACTCCTTGAAGCATTTCATCTTGCAAAGTGGCTCACGGGCCATTTCATTGAAGTGATTTAGAATAGATCTGTACAGTCTGAACAATGAGAAGTCAAAGTGAACTGCAGGTTTGACTTTCCTGAGAATGAAATTGGAGTAGTTTTGGCATTTTTATACCTTTAATTTTTCTTTGACTAAGGCCAACCACTTAAAATATATTGAAAGAAGTAAAAAATTCCAGACAGGAATACTGTAAAACAGACAATAGCAAGGTAATGGGCCATTAAGCACTATAACCAGCAGGGAATTAGCCAGGATGGCACAGTGGTCAGAGTGCAGTACTGCCGGTTGCCTGCAATTTGGCAGTTCAGAACTCACCAGGCTCAGAGTTGACTCAGCCTTCCATCCTTCTTTCCAAGGTGGGTAAAATGAGGACCCAGATTGTTGCAGGCAAGAGGCTGATTCTGTAAATCTCTTAGAGAGGGCTGTAAAGCACTGTAAAGTGGTATATAAGTCTAATTTTAAGCACATTATTATGAGCCATGACGGCACAGTGGTTAGAGTGCAGTACTGCAGTCTACTTCTACTGACTGCCAGCTGTCTGCAATTTGACAGTTCAAATCTCACCAGGCTTAAGGTTGACTCAGCCGTCCATCCTTCCGAGGTCGGGTAAAATGACCCAGATATGCTGACCCTGTAAACTGCTCAGAGAGCACTGTAAAGCGATATATGTCTAAATTGCTATTTGTAATGTTATAAATCACACTAAATGAAGACTAAAAGCAGTACTGTATTTGGTTGCACACCTGTAAAAGAAATATTTGAGTGCCTCTGCCAAGATGCATGCCAAAGTTTTATATTGTCCAATCAATAATGGGCTGTCCTGTATAAGAGCCTTGGTCTCCTATGCTGAAATTAGGAACCATAAAAAAATTGCTGTCCAGATTTCAGTTCAGTCTTCAGTTTTGGCAAGGATGATGGCTGGATATTTTGGCCAGGTTGCAATTACCATGTCTCCCAATTTTCCTACTGCTTTACCCTTGCTACCCATGTAAGAAAGCAAGCACCGAAAAAGTCAGATTTTGGGGGGTGGGGGCACAAGGTTAACATTGATGTCTTTTTGAAGGACTCCTCCCCCTTTTAATCAACACCCTTCCATCTGACGCAGCCATTGAGAGACAGGCGATGTTGGGTGATCATCAGTTTTCCTATCACTTGTTCAGCAGAGGAAACCTGCAGAATTCTTTTTTTCATCCCACTTGTTTTAAAAAGCAGTTCCACCTTCCTTCATTCTAAGGTGAACCTGTAAAACAAAACAAAACATGAAAAAGACTCATCCTTTCATAAGTCTAACAGGGGAAAAAAAACGTAAGTTTGTATGTAACATGGCAGACAGATTGCACAGCACTACGGGTACTGCAGAAATCAGAAATCAGTACTTTTGATGTTGAGCAAGAGACAATGGGTGGAAGATGCCTTCAAAGTAGGGTGGGGCAGGATGAGAATTACACTCTGCATTCCTGTCCTTGAGAAATAGTGACTGGGCTTATTCCCTCTTTCAGTGTCTTACTCTTTTCCCCAGATTGTTAATTGCAGTTCAGAAATAATAAATACTACAGGTAGTCCTTGACTTACAGCCACAATTGACCCAACATTTCCATTGCTAAGTGAGACTGTTGTTAAGTGAGTTTTGCCCCATTTTACAACTGCTCTTGCCACCGTTGTTAAGTGAATCACTGCAGTTGTTAAGTTAGTAACCGTTGTTTAGTGAATCTGGCTTCGGCGTTGACTTTGCTTGTGAAAAGGTTGCAAAAATTGATCACATGACTCCAGGACACTGCAACCGTCATAAATATGAATCAGTTGTCAAGTGTCGGAATTTTAATCATGTGACCATGGGGATGCAGCAATGGTCATAAATGTGAACAATGGTCATGTCATTTTTTTTCTGTGCCATTATAACTTCTTAAATGAATGATTGTAAGTTCAGGACTACCTGTACAGTGATGGAATTCAATTTTTTTTACTATCGGTAGAGTGGGTGTGGCAGGGGAAGAATACTATAAAATCTCCAGTCAGAGGTGGTATTTGCCGGTTCCCTGAACTACTCAAAATTTCCGCTACGTCAGAACCTGCTGAATACCACCTCTAATGTGGATACTGCTGATTAAAATTCAAGTAAAAAAAGAACCAAGTTAGACATGTAAACTTATCTTCAGTTGTTTAAAAATCATAGCCAAACATCATGACCACAGCATACCCAAATCAATTAAAAAATCATTTAAAAGGGCATTGGCAATTAAAATACGTCAGGAAGCTAAATGTGGCCACTACACTGGAAAAACATGAGAGTAAGAATATGTCATTTCCACCCCCCTTGAAGTGTGAGAAGAAAGAGGCTGCATGGATGTTTTGGGAAGGGAATTGATGAGGGTTGTCATGGCCATAAAAAAAAAAATCCTTAATGCTGTTTGATCCTTTCCTAGGTGGCAAACTTGAAAAGTCTTCGTTTGCAGTATGTGTAGGTCCTAGGAAACTACATTTGGAAGAAGCCATTTTTCCAATAGGAGGGGTTTAAGCAGTGGTGGGATTCAAATTTTTTAATACTGGTTCTGTGGGTGTGGCTTGGTGGGCGTGGCAGTCAGAGGTGGTATTTGCCGGTTCTCTGAACTACTCAAAATTTCCGCTACCGGTTCTCCAGAATTGGTCAGAACCTGCTGAATACCCACCTCTGTACCTGTATCAAGGGAGCAACTCCAGTCATTATCTTTCATGGATAAAACATCAGCCAATCGTTCTAGGCTATTAGACAACAAACACCTTAATAAAGGAAATATCAGACCACATTCATAAAGCTTTGTTTCCCATGATTGTCTTTGTTCAATGAACAGTATTAATAATAGGATCACAATCCTGAATACATATTTGTATAGGAATCCTTAGAGAAAGATTTTTCCTCATCAAGAAGGCAATAGCTATAACTGTTTTCTAAATTATGCCCTTATGCATAACCAACATTGACAAATGACATACCTGTAGGTTTGTTTGATTAAAGGAGCAAAAAATGACAGTGGAACAGAGACTAGGCTGGCTAAAAAGCAACAGATGGCTGCCTTGCTTTTTGGGCTAATGTCAGGTTTAAAGCATTTAGAGGGATTGCAGGGAATTGGGGGGTTTTTTTGGTGTTTTTTTTGGTGGTCTGCATTAAAATTAAGAGTTTCTCAATCAGAATATCCTGCACTGTATAACTAGCATTTTATGGGGACTTTTGGCTTGTATTGCAGTTCACTGCTGTCATCTCCTTTTTCAGGGAAATAATAACATTCTAATCACAATCCTTGAATCTTCTTACCATATAACTTATGTGGTGAATATCCACCCATCTGTTTTTAGGAGTACTTATTCCAGATTAAATACCATGAAGTGAAAGAATTTGTTGTTATAGTTGTGATATTTCTTGAAACAGATGCTCAAACTGTCTACTATGAACCTCACCCCATTCTTAAGAGGTCCTTCAAGGGGGCAAGCATAAGTGCTCCAGCGTGCCTACTGTCCCTGTCTTACTGTCCCCATTTATCTGTATTTACTCCCTTTGTTCTTGTTTATGTTCATACTTATACTTGTTATCTTGTACATGTTTGACAAATAAATAAATAAGCTTTCAATGACTATTTTGTTACTAAATTCATTTTCATCTTTACAGATTAGATTTTGTGCTGGTATAACTGGAAAAAACACAATTTTCTGTAAGTTTCAGAAATGAGGCATTAAGTTGCTCCAATTTTGTTGTTATTCCTGTAGTTCATTCACAAGAAAGCAAAAAAAAAAAAAAAAAATAACACGAGAGGCAATCCACAATCAGTTGCAACAGTGCTACTTATGGACAACGACACAGATATACAGTCCAACAAAATAAAGAGATTACATAGGAAACAACACATTGGAAAGTTTTCCTGAATGTGAATATATCTGTAACAATCAAGGAGAATATTTGTAGCTCAGGGTTCAAATGTGGGATCCTTGGTGCTCTCTGAGCTTGTTTGTTTTCTTGCAGATGTTTCATTACCCTAACTAGTAACATTATCAGTGCTAGTAAGGAGTGCTGTTTGCTGTCAGTTTATATTCTGATGACTTGCCTGTCTGTGTGGGTGAGGGTGGTCTTAGAGATTATTTTTGATTGGGCTGTTTACTGCTGTGAAATTTCACAACATATAGACAGATTTAACCATAGTTTCAATTGAGAAAATGTGACAATTCTAGACCAGGCCAAGTCCCCAAATGCCAGGGAATTTCTAGAAATCTGGTTACTCTGACAAATCAGCCATCAATAGACACACAGACATTAACAACATCTATAGACTATGCAAAACAGACAGTTTGACCAGCCCAAAAAGGAATAAAAAGACTCCAGCACCTCTCCACCAGTAATCAGCACCTAGATTAGCATCAGTTAACTCCAAAGTTAACTTCATCAGGTAAGCAATACCCCAATCAAGAAACTGCCAAAGAGCCCAACCAAAGAATCCCTAAGATCACCCTCACTCACGCAGACAGGCAAGACACAAGAATATAAACTGACAGCAAACAGCACTCCTTACTGGCACTGATGAGGTTACCAGTTTGGGTAATGAAACATCTGCAAGAAAACAAGAAGTTCAGAATCTATCTGTGTTTACCATTAAAGGCAGAGTTTCTCAAACCATGAGGTGTTGCCTCCCTTAAGCAGGTGCTGCAGAATCCAGACATGTGAAGAATGTTTTAGTTTCACCTTTCCCAAAGTTTAATTGAATTGTTTTCATTGTTTGTGTTTATGTTGTTGCTTGGCACAGTGCTTTAGAGGAAGTGTGTACATTAAAATTCTACTAAGGGAAGGTGTGATGGCAAAATGTTTAGGAACTCCTGATTTAAGCCATTCCTACAGTATGGTCATGCCCATTTCACTCTACACTAACTTAGGAAAATCCTTTCTCATCTGATTCAGCAGCTTGCATGGTGTTCAGTCCAGACTGCAAGCTCCCAGGTCTTCTCATTGCACAATTACAATCAAGCATGCCATGGTTGAATCAGATTTTGCTTTAAGGTATTTAAGGTATTTCTGCTTTAAGGTATTTAAGGTACCATTTAGAGGTAATCCATACCCAGAGATGATCAGGAACTAAACAATTAGTTTGCCTGCTGCCATCACCCTTTCGTTATAAACTTGTTTCTCCCTTCTACACCAGCCCTTTGGGGAAACCAGGGGACAAATGAAGGGGAAACCCTCACCCAATCCTGCAACTGGCTAAACTACAAGAACGGAAATGAAACCAAACTTTGAGACTCTGTAGATCAGCCAAGCTGTGGCAGCTGCCAGAAGACTGCATATCAACGTCAAGATTCAAGTCAGCTTTATTAAATGTGACAAAGGAAAACACATTCAACACTCAGTAAAAAAAAAAAAAAAATTAAATGCAAAACCCATAACACCTTTCTAGACTAAACCTGGATTCTATATACTTTAAACTACTATGCAACTTCTTGTTTGAAATTGAAAACATTTTTAGCGTTGCCTGAGGTAATCCTCTTCATTCAAATCTAGTCACCTAGAGCTCCCCCTACCAAAAATCGACAGACCCCTTCTATTGGATATTTATTTATTTTTATTAATATTATCTGCTGCCCACCTCATGGTTCAAGGTGATTTTGAACAGCTAGGCATCAGACAACTTCCTCTGGACACTTAAAACTGGTTTATTATTTTAACTGTCTGTTATACCACTTCTGCTCTTCTTGTCCACCTCTCTGTGTCAGGAAAGCAGTGGCTAATTGTTTCCTCTGGCTGGGTCTTTCTGGACATATATACTTTTTAAAATTCAGTTTATTGTAGTCCTAGACCAGTATAGATGATAAACAAAATAAAGTTTAAGATAAGAATTAAATTACATTTGTAAAACAACTAACTATATGTAACATTATATTAAATATGATGACATCTAAAATCACAACAGAGTTAAAACTTAGTTTCAACAATTTAAATGAATTATGGTTACAAAAATTGCAGGAGATCGGCCCATCAGGGATTTAATGGATTTTCCATGTTGCTGCACAAACCTAATTACATGTAATAAGGAGTACTTCATCTGTGAACAGCATCTGGGCATGGGCTGAATCTGGGTAGGCAGGATATCTAGTAATTAAAGAGAGTATGAATTTGAATGTCTCCATAAAAGGAACAAGAAAAAAGGACATGTTCTGTTGTTTCCACCTCTCTGGAATCACTGGAGCAAAGCCTTTCGAAGAATGGTACTTTTTAATATCTCCCATTCAATCCTGCAGAGAGAGAGGAGCACGACATTGGGCAGAAGAGAAAGCTTTCCAATGTCTGGTGTTTCTACCTGTGTGAGGTAGCTGGCAGCAGTGACAATATATCTGTTGATACCGGTGACAGGAAAACTGGGGCCTTCCCTAGATCAGCTTGTCTTTCTGTGTCCTTTATCCTTTGCTTCAGGTTGGTTTCACCTTCATATTCCATCTGAAGAACTGAGGAGAGAGAGAAGCCTAGATTTTAAAAATTAGATTCAACAGCCTTGATCCATATGGGTTGAAAATTGTCCTGAAGGATTATTGGTGCTAAGCCTTAAGGATCTGCAGAGACACTATTGTCACAGTCCATGTGTATGCAACAAAATGCATAATGTGCCACGTTTCAGTAGTGATGGTAACACAATCCTTTTCCTTTGGGTGATTAGGTAGTGAAAAGGGGTACATGTCAACCATTATCAGTTTTGATATTCTGGCATTTCTCTTGAAATTGCAGGACGTTATTTCTTTCTTGCAACAAAACAATGGTGTCATTTTTAGGTCAGTCATATGCACACATTCTCTAAACTAGATATCAGTAGAAAAACACATAAGATTGTAATCCAATTATGCTGGTTTTATCTGTTGCTGAGTTTGGGTTAATAGACCACCTAGGAGGTGGAGACATTGGATACCCTATGCTGTAGGTATAAAGATCAAGCATTATCAGTGTAAAAGTTGGTGAAAATAAGAATTTTGACAAGAGATTCATGCTAGGCTAAAGTTCTTCCATTTTCTAAGCAGGAGAGAAATAAAATAAACAATATTATCTTTCAGCTACCGTAGTAATTAATGATTTAAAAAATTTCTGGCCTTCAGGAAATGTTTTACATATAACATGTGTTCTGTGGAACTTAAGCGTGTTGCAGAGAGAAAATTGTAAGATGCCTTCTCAAATGCCAAAGGGAATTGGCTCAGCCTCAAGAATTTAATAGATTTAACTGAACGTGCACCTTACAATACATTTAACAGGGGTTAGCATTCCAGGCAAGTGACTGATGAGATATTGCCAATCAGCCAGGCCACTGACCCCCTTTTAGTTGACAATGTTCAACTATTATAAAATGAATGCTGCTGTGTAGATGACAGATTTCCTTTAAAAAAAAAAACTTCTTTTATGTTGTCACTTGCTGGCAGAGAAAGAATCCTTTTCGCCTTCTAACAATCCAGGGCAATGTTTTAAGAATAGCAAAGTTTTTCTCTCTCTGTGCCTACTTGCCTGAGGATAAAACCATGATCTTTCCAGAAAAAAACAAGTGGTTTGTAAGGAGACACAAATTATATGGTAGAAATTCACCTCTTGAGTAGCTATAATAGCTCTGTGGTGTTCACCTTCCATTACTGATCTTGAACAAATGATCTGATAGAATATGACTCCGATAACTCCCTGAAGCTTGCAGCTCTGTCTACTCGGCAAAAAAAAAATGGTTGGAAAATTACATACATTTCGTCTTTAGTTCCATAATGGAAGAAAACGCAGTATAAATGTACAAAAATTTTAGCCAAGCTATGATCATTGAGATATTTCTGAACAACCCCAACCACAAGGCCAATAATGTAGGATGCTGGAAGATGTATTTCAACAGCTTGGGAGGTGCAGGACAATCACACTATCTATGGTTTGTGCATACAGTAAATAAAATAGTCACTGGTAAACTATCAGCAAATCCCAACTTGGTGCCCTCCAAATTTTTTAGACTACATATTTCATCATTCCCACATTTCCTGCTTGGATATTATCAGAGCTGCTATCCAGTATTTTGGGGGGCACCAAATTGAAGAAGTCTGCAGGAGCCTAAACAGTATTTCTTCCCCTGATCTCCCAAGGACAGCTCTATGTACCATTACAGTCTATTGATTTTCTGCTTATAATTCATCCCAAAACTCTACATTTCATTTCTAAGACTCTGTGCAAATACACCTGTGCCAGGAATTTTGAAACAAGACCCCATTGTTTGCCAATGTCAGTCTGTTCCTTCTTCAGTGCATCTAAAATGCGAGTAAGAGGTGCCTTACGTTAACATGTGTATTAATGTACAGTACTACAGAATCCAATACAACACTAAGCTACTGTTAAGTTACCAAATATCCTCAGATCTGCCCAGAGAAAGGTTATGACAAACAAAGATGAAAGCATACTATATTGCAATATATTTTCACGATTATTGTCAGATCAATTACAACTACAAAGTAAGAACCTGTGCTTAGTTCAAGAGCAATTGTTCTTTTTATTTTCATTTTAAAACCATCATCCATGGTGTATATGAGGGGTCGGATTCTACAGGTTCGCACCTATTCACTAGAACCGGTTGTTAACATTCTAAGCAGTTCGGAGAACCGGTTGTTAGAAGAAATTACTGGCCTAATCCTGTAAGGAAGGCAGGAAGGCAACATTCTGGTGTTGCTTACAGAAACTGCCTCTCTGTTAACCCTTATTACATTCTTGGCAGGACTAGACTTCCTGTCTCAAGAATGTCTCTGGAGTTTTTTTTATTTTGTTTTACTTTGCTTGTGTGGAGTGACCATTCAAAGTTACAATGGCACTGAAAAAAGTGACTTATGACCCTTTTTCACACTTACGACTGTTGCAGCATCCCCACCGTCATGAGAGGCCAGGTGAGGAGATGCGTGCCTCGATGTGAGGGATATTGAGTTGGCCACACCCAGCCAATAACATGACCACCAAGCCATGCCCACCCAGTCACATGACCACCAAGCCATGCCCACCAACTAAGCCAAGCCCACAGAACTGGTTGTTAAAAAATTTGAATCCCACCCCTGGTGTATATCAGAGTAATATGAACACAGAGCTGTCTGTCAGATACACGAACATTACATCATTATCTAAAGGATGCTAACATGAGTTAGCTACTGAACACCTTAAGCTGGGAATGGTAGTTTCAAGCACTACAAATTCAAGGGGTAAATATTGCCATATCTTCAATCACAATCTGAATATTTCCCAACTTGATTCTTACTAGGCATTTGAACAAATGAAAAATTGAAGTGAGTGCGCCCACTTTGATTTTCATTTGTTCTGAAAGAAATGTTCAGCAGCACAAATGACTGAAAAAGGGTTGAAAAATGCTTCAATGTATCTCCAAGTGAGGCCAATCACGATCCAGGGGCAGCTACTGGTTACAGGAGCCCTTCACTGACAAATGTTAGTTTAGTGACCATTCAAAGTTACTCAGCCCTGAAAAAGTGACCTATGATTGGTTTTCATCCAGTTGCAGCATCGCCATGGTCACATGATCAAAATCTGGCCACTTGGCAACTGGTATGTACTAATGACAGTTGCACTGTCCTGGGGTCATGTGATCATCATTAGTAGCCTTCCCAGCCAGATCAACTAATGGCGGAAGCCAGATTCACTTAGTGACCTCCTGATTCACTTAACAACTACAATGATTTGCTTAACGATAGCAAAAGAATATTGTAAAATGGGGCAAAACTCACTTAACAGCTGTCTTGCTTAGCTAAGGAAATTTGGGGGTCAGTTGTAGTCATAAGTCAATATACTCACTGTAGACCAGAGATAACCAACTATTTTTCTTCTGGATATTTTGGAAAACATTTTTCACAATCCTTTACTCGAGGCCATGGTAATTGGGTCTGATGAAGTCAGCTAGAAAGATGACTCAGTATATGGCAACTTCTTGTGACCTGAACAAGTGCCAGTAACTAAACTAAAGCAAGTCTGGTGATGACAGTTCTGGTACACTTGACTCATCATTTTTCATACACAGTCATAATCTATTGCTATCTCTGCAGAGATTGAAGGAATATATAATAAATACATAAATAAAATAAAAATATCCATGAGTAAACATGACAAATCTTAAATCATTTTTGTGCTAGCTGGTATGAGAAAGGTTATATAAATAATGTATTTGTTTATGTTTTACCATTTTATTTTTGGCTTATGAGTCACTAGACTCAGAATGATTAAATGATATAAAAGAAATAAAGCATCAGGCTAGAAACCAGAAGACTGTGAGTTCTAGTCCCACGTCAGGCATGATACCAGCTTGCTGACTTTGAGCCGGTCATTCCCTGTCAACCCTAGGAAGCAAGCAATGCCAAATCATTTCTGAAATCTTGCCAAGAAAACTTCAGGGACTTGTTCAGGCAGTCACCATGAGTCAAGACTAACTTTATTGAGGGGGTAGTTATTATATAACAAGAGAGAGACCGAGAGAGACAGAGAGAGAGAGAGAGACAGAGACAGAGACAGAGAGAGACAGAGACAGACAGACACACAGACAGACACACAAACAGAAAGATAGACAATAGCAATAGTACTTAACTTATATAACGCCCCCAACAATCTGGGTCCTCATTTTATCAACCTTGGAAGAGTGGAAGGCTGAGTCAACTTTGAGCCAGTTAGGATTGAACTCCTGGCAGTGAGCTGAATAAGCCTGCAATACTGCACTCTAACCACTGTGCCACCACATCTCAGGTAGGTAGATAGGTAGGGGGTAGGTAGGTAGACAGATGAGAGAGAGAGAGAGAGGGAGGGAGAGGGGGGAAGAGATTTCACTACTTAAGATACCCTTTAATCAATTTTATTATACTTAGAACCAGTAACTAGAAGTATACTTCTTCTAAAGATTATTTATGATCTAGAAGTTTTGAGGGATACTCCTGCTCTATTCTAAGGTATGTGTCCCAGGGAAACATAAGGATGGAATTGTTAAAAACAGTAGCACTTGCCATAATCATGGCAACACATTCTCTTCAACTGTTGACCAGACTGCAATCATTCCCAACTATACTGATTGTGCATCACCACAAATTTTGACCACTCTTAGTGACGCTGAGATCAAGCTGTCACCAACTTCTAATTTTCATACGACAGAGGAAGGACATTCTTAAACAAATGTGCAAGATTCATATTTAGTGTCTCAGCCAATTCTATATGATTTAATTAACACTGTAAATATGAATTAAATTAAAGGTATTTTGATTTTTCATAGCCCCTACTACCGTACTTTTTTTGCCCTGATCTTACCTCACTGCTGAAGTACGGTCCCAGGTATACTACTTTAAGCTAAGTGTGCTCTTTTGCCTCAAAATTATTTTGTATTCTGAATTATAAGCATAAAAAATAGGCAAGTCAGCAGCAACATGAGTACATGTTCATGTTGGACACAAGATGTCATCAGTACTGACGTTTATGAAGTGATAAATATGTATGCATAATTAGTTTGCATTAGACATTGACTAGGCATGCATATAACTCAGCCATTTAGTGCATTGTATCTGACAAAGCCCTAAAATATCTAGAAAACAGGAACAGGACAGACCATGGTAGTTGCATGATGATGTTCTATTGATCAAGTCAAGATATTAAGATGGATTAAATCTTCCAAAAATAAGCTTCGAAAGCTTCAGAGGATCTTGTTTTTTAATCCTCAGAACTCCTGCCAAACTAAACATGTTCAAGCAACAATAGGTCTAAAATTCTCCCATTCGTATTCTTATTCCTTATTAGCGCAGAGAAGTCGTGTAGTTATATCCTACCTGTTGGACGTTGGTGCAATTGGGACAAGAGAAAGAATCCTAAAACAATTGATAACTTGGCTAGACATGTGATCCAGCTGAAATTAAACTTCAGGCATATTTCAAATAACTCACTCGCAGTGGGCATTGCATGAAAAATTAAGAAGCAAAATCATCCTGTTTTCAGAGACTTCGTGGCTTGGAACAGAAACATTCAGTGTGTTGCTTAGCAGCCTTCTCATTTCAGAATCTATTTCTAATCCTTAAATATAGGTTTTGATATTTTCATTTTTGTGCCTGTGAAACACCAGATTCTGTATTTATCCAACATTTTCACAAGCATTATCCCTGTTAATCAAAGCATAATCTATAGCTATGTAAATTTTGAGAACCAGTTTGGTGTAGTAGCTAAAGGCACCAGGTTAGAAACCAGGAGATATGAGTTCTAATCCTGCTTTAGGCACAAGCCAGCGGGGTGACCTTGGGCCAGTCTTTCTCCCTCAGCCCTAGGAAGCAGACAATGGCAAACCACTTGTAAAATCTTGTCAAGAAAACTGCAGGGACTTGTCAAGGAAATCTCCAGGAATCAACACTGACTGAAAGAAAAGAAAGGAAAACAAAACAAATAAATTAATGGTTGGGCTTTACTTTTAAGAAATGGTCAGATGTCCAAATGTTATGTGGTTAACAGAAGGGAGGGGAGCAGTAACATGCACAATGTTCTGAAGAACCTAAAATTAAATATGTCTACTGATGTTTATGTAGGTAAATACAAGTAAGATCAATCCTTTGATTTTTGGATCAAATCCTTTGATGTTTGGATATCCTTTCCCAGGAAAAGGAAATTCAACTTTTCTTCCTCTTCTTTAAAATTCCCCAAAGTTGGGGGATTTTTTCCTGACGTTTTTGAACTGACAATTGACTACTATGAGGCAACAAATGCTGACACACTTGTTGCTGTATCTTGTTACACCTGTCTTTGTCTGGAGACTGCTTTTCTGACTGTCCCTGCTTCCACTTTGCAAAATCGGGAAGTGCATAAAATCAGGGAGGTTGAAAATATCTGGAGAGGTTATTGTAAAATGAAAGGCAACAATGAACACAGCCACAGAACATTAGTCCATTAAAGTAAGGAAACTCCCACATCGCACCCCTTAGCATTTACACGAAACATTCTTCTACATTGATTAGAGAAAAAAATAAAATAAAACAGATTTGTCTCATCCAATGGAAGGATTACTAGAAAAAGACCAGAGAAAAAATGTGGCTATTCCATGGTTATAGATACAAAATTCACACTGCTTTTAAGGGGTATTTCTTCTGCGCATCATATGGATAAGTCTTCTCTCTTCCATTGCAGAGCTTAGTGTAGGATACTGTCAGTAAACATACCAAGAAAGTTTAGCAGGATGGCAGCTGGATGTTCTCTTAGGCCAAAAGCAAGATCATGGTGCTTATCTCTCTATAGCAGGGGTGTCAAACTCAAATTCATCGGGGGCCGCATCAGCAGTTTGGTCCCCATCAAAGGGCCGGTTGTATCTGTAGGTCTATGTGTCCACTCTTTATTATCATAAATTAATGTCACTGCATTCAATTATTACTGTTTTTTGTAATAATGTAAGTAATAACTAGCTCTGAAAGCAGAAACATAGTCAGAATAATGACAAGTAGATATTCAAATGTACAATTATTGTACAATGTATTGAAAATGTTTTTGGTAACAAACATTAATTTTTTTTTAAACATACAAATATTGCCAAACACTGTTTATTAAACATATGGAAAACACAAGGCATTACCTTTTTTTAACTTTACTGACTAGATGGCTGACATCGCTTTCCAGCCATGTGCCCCCTTTAAAGTGCCCAGCCATCTGCCCCCTTTTATAGTGCCCAGCCATCTGCCCCTCCATTTACTTTACTTACCTTTTACTTCTTTCTTTCTTTTACTTCTTTCTTCTTGCTCCTCTCCGCGGCGTCCGCTGCGCTCCTCTGATCCCTGGAGATGTCGGGCGGACGCCACGTGATGACATCACGTCCGACACCCAGGGAGCAGTGCGGGCAGGAAGAAGTCGGGCCAGGTCCCGGAAGGTAAGTAAATTTTTTTTTTTTAACTTGAGCCTATTTAAAATGAATTTACTCCGTGCAGGCACGGAGTAAATTCATTGAAAAAAAGTGGGGAGGCTGCAAGGCTGGCGGCGGCACCGCTGGCCATCAGACGAGGTCTGGCGGGCGGATTTGGCCCGCTGGGCCTTGTGTTTGACACCCCTGCTCTATAGCGTTCAGCTCAGTAATGATTCATATAACAGGATAAATTGGAAGTAGTCCTGCATAAGCTTTGCTGAAATGAATAGAAGCTCTACTGAACCCAAAAGGATTGTACAATATGAAATAAGAAGAAATAAATACCATGCAAAAAGAAAGCAGCAACATTACATATGGTCTTGGTTTTATTTCTTAAGTTTCTGGTTTAGGCTTCTGCTTTGATAGCCAATAAAAAGAAGCTACTGTAATAGTCTAGGACAGGGGTCACCAAACCTTTTGGACCTCAGGGACCACCAAACTCATAATTTTAAATCCCACAGACCAGAGACCATGGGAAAATCCCCCAAAAAGTCTGCAGGAAAATTCCCCACCCCATTTTCCTACTGATCAATCATTCTTTATTTGGGATCACAGGATACTGTCTCCAGCTCCGTTCTTAGAGAGAGAGAGAGAGAGAGAGAGAGAGAGAGAGAGAGAGAGAGAGAGAGAGACTGATTTTTGGCTTCATGCAAGGAAATCAGCAGAAGCAGCAGAAGTCTTTCTTTCTCTCCCCCAAACTCCGCCAGAAATGAATCTTTGTGAGACTTGTCATGCTAGCACAGCCTCTTGGAGCAGGAGGCCTTGCAGGGTCCCAAAAACTCATTTCTGGTGGAGTTTGGAGGAGAGAAAGAAATACTTTCACTGCTTTCCTTGCATGCAGCCAAAAGCAGGTGCCTGGGGCAAGTTCCCCTCTCCACCCTTTCCCCCCTCCCTTCACTACTTGTGCTGTTCACAATGCAAGCAATGCAAGCCTTGTGTTCCCGCAGGCCATGTGGGCGGTGCAGCCTTGTGTTCCCTCGCAGCCTGGATTAATTGCTTCGGGGGGGGGGATGCTTTGGGGGTGACATTTCTCTGCGGACCACCAAAATGTTCTCATGGACCACCAGTGGTCCCTGGCCCACTAGTTGGCAACCACTGGTCTAGTATGAACTTCTGCTTTGCAAGAGAGATTTCTTGGTCTTTGCATCCTGTGCTGAAGGATGGGGGTGAAGGGAGACGTTGGTAGACAGAGAAGCATTCTCACCTGGCGTACTGTGTACACACAAAGCTTCCAGGTAACAGAACCAAATCTTGACAACTTCACTTGGCCAGTCTGAGATTGAAATATATAATTAGCTATCATCAGCATGATAATGATGTAATATAAACTTTTGAAATTAAACTATAGATAGATAGTACTGCATGTTAATGTTATAAAAACTGTTCATGTATAAATTACTTAATCACTTGACACAAACTGTAGAGACTTTTAATCCAGTCTCATTCCCAATGCATAAATCCAGAACTTCAGCATCCCCAACAGATGATGGCCCCCCACCATCCTTTCTTGAAACACTTCCAGACAAACTGAGTTGACCATCTTTTGAAGCAGGTGTTCCAATAGCTCTAACTATTGAGAAATTCTTCCTAATGTTCCCCCAAATCTACCTTTTTTGGGTGATTTAAACTCTTTAAACGCTTGAAGATAGCTTTCATTTCTGCATGCAATCTTTTCTTTTCCCAGATAAACATAATTAGTGTTGCCAGCCATTCCTTTTTCTAAAATAATTTTTGATAAAAGTTTTATATACAAAGATTAAAAACTAATGCAAACTAAGAAAAACATGAAAAATAAAGGAGAGGAAAAGTGAAACGAAATAGAAAAAAAGGACAAAAAAAAGAATGTATAAAAGATGACTCTTTCTCCCTTCAAACAAGTATAAATAATTTGGCTTCTCTAGTAGGACTTTTTTTAAAAAAAAATATATCTTTTTTCCCCCTATCTTACTCCTTAATGTAATGTAATAAAATTCATTCAGTGGTCAAATTACAAAAAATACATCATTCGAGCCTAATCAGTAAAAATCTACTAAGAGCTACCACAAATATTAATGTTTGTGTGTGTGTGTGTGTCTTAACAAAAAAAAATTAAAATTAAAATTAATAGGAAGAAAACAAAATTAATGACTAAAAATTTAACAGAAAAACAGAAAATAGAACTAGAAGAAGTTATGGGAATACAAGTGATAAAGAAAGTTAAATACTTAGGAATATGGTTGACAGCACATTGTAAGACACTTAAGGAAAATAATTATGATAAATTGATGCAACAGGTAAAGAAGGATTTAGAAACATGGGGCAAGCTGCAACTTTCATTATTAGGCAGGATTGCTGCTATTAAAATGAATATTCTTCCAAAATTCCTATATATATTTCAGACGATCCCAATCAAAGTACACAATTTTTTTTTTGAAGAACTTAATAAAATAACTGTAAAATTTATCTGGCAAAGGAAAAAACCTAGAATAAATTTAAAGGCAATGCAGGATATGAAGAGCAGGGGAGGGCTGGCACTTCCAAATTGGGAGTTGTATTATAGTGCAGCCTCTTTAGTATGTTTGAAGGAATGGATGAATTTAACCAATAAGAGAATATTATTCTTAGAAGGCCATGACTTGCAAAGGGCGTGGCATGCTTTTTTATGGGATGTAGGGAAAACTAGCCAGAAATATTTTCACAGACACCTAATCAGAGACTCATTATTAACTAATTGGAAGAAAATACGGAAAAAACACTATTTAAAAATACCAATTTGGATTTCAACAATGGAGGCGATGATTCACCCAAATAATCTGGATATCACTAAAATGATTAAATATAAGGATCTATTGGATACACAAGGAAATTTGAAATTGTGGCAAGAACTTCAAAAGCGGGGACTAAAAATTGATCAGTGGGCATATCTTCAAATTCAAAGTAGATATAAACAGGACAAGAAAGAATTTGGAATTAACAATAAACTCCAGCAATTAGATAAAATTTTATTAGGATCAGGCAAAAAAAAAATATAACAAAATTTTATAATTATTTATTAGAAGTAGAATTAGAAGAAGAAATTGTAAAAGGGAACATGATAGCCTGGAGTAGGAATATAGGACGTAGCATCATCATAACAGAATGGGAAAAGGTCTGGGGTAGAAATAATAAAATTACAAAATCGGTAGCATACAAAGAAAACGCCTATAAAATGTTTTATAGATGGCACCTTCTTCCTTCGAGATTAGCGAAGATGCACCCCAATATGAGTCCGAATTGCTGGAAATGCAAAAAAAAGAGGGAACTTTTTTCCATATGTGGTGGTCCTGTACAGAAGCTCAAAAATATTGGCAGAAAATTAGAAATTGGCTGGAAGAAATGACAAGAGAACAGATCGAATTCAAACCAGAGTCCTTTCTGTTAGGGATCTTTGATAAACAAATATCAAAAAAAGTGAAATATATAATAATACACATTCTGACAGCGGCCAGATTGGCTTTTGCACAATGTTGGAAGCAGCCTCATGTTCCATCAGAGGAGTTGATCATTCAAAAAATTTCAAGTTGTGCAGAAATGGACAAATTAACTCTGGCATTAAAAAATAAAGACACTTCAATATACTACAACAGCTGGAACTGCTGGTACAAATGGATAGACCAAAGATAGACTTCACACTAAAAGGCAAAAGAGGATAGGATAAATCCATAGTAGTGATACACAGATATATGTAAGGATTAGGTGTGTGTATATGGCATAAAATAAGGATAAAAAAGAGGTCTTACAAACTGTTGAAGATGAGAATGTTTTTAATTGTTTTCTATTTTTTTCTTTCTATTTTCTTCTCCCTTTCTTCTTTTTCTCTCTTTCATTTATATATGTGTTGTTGGTTTGTTTTAATTGTAAAATCAATACAATTTATTTTTAAAAAAATCAACTTCATAATCTAAACATAAAACTTTCTTTAAGAAATACAGCAGAACTCTCCTCACCTATAAACAAATTTTTAAAGCCTTGTCATAAAATCCTGGTCAAAAAGAAATCTCATAAACAACTACCAGAAGCCATAACACATATATTTTAACCTTTATCAAATAGATTCACTTTATAAACCTTCTTCTCATTTTTAAAAAGCTTGATCTTTAGTCCCATCAGTAATGTCCCACAAGTTGATTTCTTATTATTTTCTTTTTATCTCTTTCCAGAAACAGCTTGAGCAATTCCTCTTTGTCTCTTCTCTTCTCAGTAAGAGTTTCCTTGGCTCCACGCATTCTTTTTGTAAATCCAAAATAAAAAAGGCTTTCCAAGCCACTCTTCTGATTTATTATTTGTATGTCCCCTTTGATTATTAAGACATGAACTGTTCCATTTGCAAATCCATTTTGGTATAGTTTTCTATGTCGCTCTTATATTCTGGCATTTAAAAATCCATTTTCAGATCCACAACATCTTTTTTTTTTAAAACAAACATAAACAAACAAAACATAAAAACATCAAGCTATCTTCCATAGGTGTACATACAGTGTGCTGGTTGGTTTACAAATTGTTTTGTGCCTCCATTTCATAGTCTTCAATTACAATTACATTACATATAATCTCATATTGTCAATCAAAAATTAAATACCTTAGTATCATTATTAATCAATCATTTGACTATACTTTTATTCATTCATGTTTTACAAGATAACCATAATTTACTTAGTTGATTTTATAACAGTTCATATTATCACCCCAAATCTATCCTAAAATCATTTTGTAGATATAATAAGAAAGAAGTTTATATATTTATTATTTTCTAAAAGTCTACATATTTCATTACTGTACTTTATTGTCTAACCATTGATAGAAAAGATCCCAAATTTTATAAAATTGTTTATCCTCTTGTTCTCTAATTTCAAATGTCAATCTACTCATTTTAGCACATTCCAATATTTTCTTAATGATTTCCTCCTGTGATGGTATTTTCTCATTTTTCCAGTTTTTAGCAAATACAATCCTAGCCGCTGTTAATACATTTACAATCAGGTATTTCAAGTCTTTACTATATATTTCAGGTAAAATTCCCAATAAAAATATCTCTGGTTTCAAGTCTATATGCTTTTTTGTCATTTTTTCCAACCACCTGTGGATTTTAGTCCAGTATTTTTTAACATCCGCACAAGTCCACCACATATGGTAATATGAGCCAGGTGTCTGATGACATTTCCAACATTCTTCAGATTTATTCTTGAACATTCTTGCTATTCTTGTCGGGGGGAAATGCCACCTGTAAAACATCTTATACAAATTTTCTTTATATGCTGTTGACATTGTCATTTTATAATTTGAGACCACAATTTTTGCCATTTCTCTAAATCAATCCCATATCCAAAATTCTTCCCCCAAGCAACCATAGTTTCTTTAACTTGTTCTTCTTCTAGTTTAATTTCTAATAAATATCCATACAATTTTTTAATCACCTTTTCATCAGTACCTGTCAAAATCTTATCTAAGTCAGTCAGTTTATCATAGAAACCTTCTGTTTTAGAATCTTTATCATACCTTGAATGTATTTGCGCATATGAAAACCAATTCATCTTTATACCTTTTATAAAGATGAATTGGTTCCTCTAGTTTTTGCATAGATTTAAGTTCACCCTTTTCATTCAGTATTTCACCATATCTAATTGTTTGTTCCTTTTTGTATATTATAGGATACGAAAATGCTTCAATAGTCGATAACCAGACTGGAATTTTCAAATAACGTTGTCTTTTAATCTTTTCCCAGTTTAACCACAGAGACTCCCGTATATAATGTCTTCTAAAGTACCCCTGTGTTTTAGTTCCTTTATACCATAGAAAAACATGCCATCCCAACAACAGATCATGTCCTTCTAATGTCAACAATGTAGTATTTCTTAATGTTATCCATTCCTTAACCCACATCAAATTTGTAGCTTGGTAATACAACTCCCAATTAGGCAAACCAAATCCTCCTCTAATTCTAGCATCTTGCAAAAGTTTTAATTTTATTCTCGCTTTCTTACCTTGCCATATATTTTTTTAAAATCTTCAAAGTAGTCTTTTCCAAGCCTAATTGGAATTGTTTGAAACAAATATAAAATTCTGGGTAATATATTCATCTTGATTGTTGAAATTCTCCCTATTAGTGACTGTTGTAAGTTTTCCCATTTCACCAAATCTAGCGCTATCTGCTGTTTAAGTTTAATATAATTATTCTCTTTTAATGTACTACATCTTGCTGTCAAATATATCCCCAAGTACTTGATCTTATTCATGACCTGAATTTTCAATAGGTCTGCCAGTTCTTCCTTTTGTCTTAATAGCATATTCTTTGTCAAGATCTTTGTCTTATCTTTATTTATTTTCAAACCAGCCACCTTTCCATATGTCTCCATCTTTTCTATCAATTTTGATGCTGTTTCTAAAGGGTCTTCTAAGATGAAAACCAGATTATCCGCAAATGCTTGCAGCTTAAATTCTTCCTTTTTGATTTTCATTCCTTTTATATTCTTTTCATCTCTAATATTTCTGTTTAACACTTCCAAAGTTAACACAAACAACAAAGGTGATAGTGGGCACCCTTGTCTTGTTCCTTTTCTTATATTAATAGAGTCTGTCAGTTCTCCCTCTATCATTACCTTTGCCGTTTGCTTATAGTATATAGCTTCTATTGCTTGAATAAATTTTCTAGCAAAACCCATCTGTTCCAATAGTAATAACACGAATCACCAATTCACATTATCAAATGCCTTCTGTGCATCTAAAAATATCAGAGCCATTTGTTTTTCAGGATGTGCCTCGTAGTTTTCCAAAGTATCCAAGATTACTCTCATATTGTCTTTAATTTGTCTCTTTGGCAGAAATCCATTTTGATCAGGATGGATAAAATTATTTAAATATTTTTTAAGTCTTTCTGCCAATATTGAAGCAAAGATTTTATAATCTGCATTTAGTAGAGAAATAAGTCTATAGTTCTTAATTTGTAATGGGTCGGCCTCCTCTTTTTTTTTTTTTTTTTTTTAGTCTTAAGTCCTTTTCTTTATCTAACTATTGATTGGATTAAGGTATACAAGAGCCTGAAGAAATTTTGTCCTCCCTTTTTTTAAAAAAAATTATTATTATTGGGCTTCTTTTTTCTATTTTTATTTTGAACTATAATTGGTTACTTCACAATTGGATTAAGGTTTAGAAGAACCTGAAGATTTTGAATTGCTTAAAATGAGTAGGAAATTTATAGCTCCTGGTTCTTCAACTTCTACTTCTTCCTCTCCACCATCTGGAGGACAACGTTCAATACAGACAATGTTAAAGCAAGAAAAAGAACAAGAAAAAGTGACTCTGCAGATGATTATGCAAGGAATTCAAAATATTCAAGCAAGATCAGAGAATATTGAAAAGAGAATAGAGAACATTGAACAAAGAACAGAGAACACTGAACAAAGAACAGAGAACATTGAACAAAGAACAGGGAAAACCGATGAAAAAGTGGAGAACATCCAACAAATGATGTTGAAGTATGATGAGAGTTTCCAAAAAATTGAAGAAGAAGATAAACAAAGAGACAAGAAGATTGGAGATATTGATAATAGATTAATGGTGGTTGAACAAGATAAAAGTGGTATGTTGAGATGGGAGATGGATAGATCAGAATTCTATCTTAGATTCCAAAACGTAGAGGAAGAAAAAGGACAAAACTTAGCTGAGATAATGATAGAAATACTGGCTGAAGCTTTGGAAATAACTCAAGAGAAGATGATGGATGGAATAGATGAGGTTTATCGAGTTTTCACAAGATATGCGATGAGAAATAGCTTACCAAGAGAAGTTCATATTAGATTTACAAAGAAAGCCATTAAAACGCAAATATTGCAAGTGGCAAAAGAGAAAACATTGAAATACAAAGACAAGGAGATTGTGGTCTTGAAACAAATACCCAGAAGAGTGAGAGAGATGAGAAGAGAATACCGATTCCTGACTAAAATGCTACTTAAAAAAAGAGGTGAATTATAGATGGCTGATTCCAGAAGGTTTAATGTTTACATGGCAAGAACAGAGACATAGAATTGACTCAATTGAGAAAGCGGAATTATTTTATACAGAATTTTTTGGAAGGAAAGAGGAAGAGGCAGAAAAAGAGATCTCACTAATTGAATTCCAAGGGGACTGCCAAATGGCGACTGAAAAAAAAGAAGGCGCAGTAGGTGGAAGCCAAAGAACAGCGTGAACTAAGATCTACAAGAGCTGCTAAACTTAACTATAAAATATAACCATGAAAGAGAAAAATTTGATTACAATTAATATAAATGGACTTAACTTAGCCATTAAAAGAAGGAAAACCTTTCATAAATTAGAGAAATTAAAATTTGATATAATTTGTCTACAAGAAGTACATATTAAAAAACAATATGAACAATTGTTGGTACAGCCAAAATTAGGGAAAACATTTACTTCCTTGACCCAATGAAAGAAAAGAGGAGTGGTTTTATATATTAAAGAGACCACCCCAGCAAAATTGATCTATACTGATGATGATGGAAGAATACTAATGGTGGAAATAATGGACAGTAATATGAAAACACTCCTGATTGCAATTTATGCTCCGAATGACAAACAAGAAGAATTCTACAAAAAATTACATATGAAAATAATTGAACTGGACTATGCTAATATAGTTAAGATGGGAGATTTTAATGGAATTGTAGACAATAAATTGGACTATACAGCACAGAAAACAATAAAGCAAAACAGAAAGACTCTCCCTAAATCTTTTTTTTAAATGGTAGATGAAATAAACTTAAAAGATACATGGAGAGAAAGAAATGCCAAAACTAAACAATACACCTTCTATTCAAATAGACACTTACCATGTTCCAGAATAGATATGATATGGATGTCAACAGAATTAATATCTAACATTCAAGAAATAAATATTGAAACAAGTACTTGGGCAGATCACAATCCAATGACAATTAAATGGAAAGGACAAAAAAGAAGATCTAGATGGACTTTAAATAATACTATTTTAAAGGAAAAAGACTTCACACAGTTGGCTTTTTTCTTTAGAGAAAACAAAAAAGAAGATACATCAATTCAGAATGTATGGGATACAATGAAGGCATATGTTAGAGGCTTGATAATAGACTATACAAGGAAAAGGAATACTATGAAAAGGCTAGCCTCTAAGGCCCTAGAGGATGAGCATAAAAGACTTGAAAAAGAGCTACAGAAAATGCCACAGAAAAAGGACATCAAGCTAAAAATGGATATAATTAAACACAAAATGGGTCAAATAGAAAAAGAAGAATTAGCACAGAAAATTAGAGGTGCTAAACAGAACTACTTTGAAGATGCAAACAAACTAGGTAGATGGTTAGCATACAAATTGAGATAGGAGAAAGAATCAAGGAAAATATTGCAATTAATAGATGACCAAGGCCAAGTTTGCCACGGTAGCAAAGAGAAGAAGGAAATCATTCGAGACTTCTATGGGAAATTATATATGCAAGAGAATATTGATAAAGAAAGAGTTAAGCAGTACTTACAAATTGCTAATTTACCTCAGATACCTAAAGAGACTGAAACAATGTTAGAAAGCAATATAACGATGATGGAGTTAACTGAAGCACTCAAGAAGCAAAATAATGGAAAGGCACCAGGTCCAGATGGACTTCCGGCAGAATTTTATAAAACATTACAAGAATCATTGAATCTTCCATTGCTAGAAGTTATGAATGAAGTTATGTTAAAGAAGAAGATACCTAAATCATGGTCAGAAGCCTATATTACACTTATTCCAAAAGATCCACAACATCTTTTTCCATATCATTTTTATAACCTCACATTTTTAAACTCCAAATCCACAATTAGATCACAATCACTGTTTTATCCAGTAAAATTTGTTGTTTTTCTGTTTCCTCTGCTATAATATTACACAATCTTGTAAGTAACATCTGAATAAATTGTTCCCAAACAATCTTAATGTATATGATCAGCATTTGAATGAAAGATCACTAGGGAATACCAGTCTATAGTCTAATTTAGTGGATTGAAAAACATCTTGGAAGAAATGCCTAGACAACTAATTATTCATCTTAAACAATCTGGTTGACTGTTTCCATTTGAACATCTTACTGTAATATGGCACTCTCAATTTATGTGAACTTCCATTCCCATTATCCTTTCCTCCTCCTCCTCCTCCTCCTCTTCCTCCACCACCACCACCACCACCACTTCTTCTTCATAATCTCACATATATTTAAGAATATTAGACCAGAACAGGCCATGCTGGCTAATGAATAATAGGAATTACAAGCCAGCCCATCCAGACTCCCCTGAAAAAAAAGCTTCATTATTAATTCTTCACAAGTTAAATAATGTTCAGTGCAGTGAAAAGTTTGAAAGCGAAGATTAATCATATTTTTTTATATTTAAGAGGTATGCCAACTATGATGTTAGAATCTGGAGAACAGTCTCCGTTTTATTTGGAAAACTGCTAGTTTTCTGCAGTTGGAATTAATTTTAACCTCTGGATGCTTCCAATCTGAGCCCATTTTTTAATTCTTTCTCTTCTGTAAGCAGCCAGTCATGTAACACACAATGTTGTCTTAGGCTCAGGAAAAAAGATTTCAGATGGCTTATTCTCTTTGTGTATACATTAGTACTTTTCAAGTTTTGCTGGTAATGCTTTCTTTATTATTAGTTCAGGGGGTTGTTGACGTCAAGATACGGCTGAATCAAGAGGCCCAAGCTGAAGAAAGATGTGGTTCCTCCTGATCTCTTAACCAGGATGGTCCCAACTAGGCTCCTCCCCTCCCCGAATCCCTTTCACTCAGCCATGTCAATGGCTTGACCTTCAGTAACACTGACACTCAATATTAAGGACAGTTGTATATCGGTGGCAACCTGGGCAGACAGCTGCAACACTGTGCAGATCAAGGAATTCTGCTGACATAGGCAGCCTGAACTATGCAAAGGCCCAAGCAAAAGAAAAAGCCAGAGACAAAAGCAAACTACGGGTCTTTGGGTGAATGCCTGGATGCCAATGGAAAGGGAGACAGACTTTCCTTTGTCGGGACTTCTAGAGCCCCTGTTGTAAGGGAACCAGGCAGGCTTTGTCTGAACAGGCCTGTCTGATACCATTTGTGCTAATTGCTGAGCTGAAAGAGAAGACAAAATAAAGAATATTTCAAGATTTTAGGCAATGAGGTATGGCCAGCAATGTATGGATCTGAATAGCCACGAGTTTCGTTTTTCTCTTGGGAAACATGTTCAGCGGTGTTGACCACTTTCTGGGAATGGAGGAATTGCAAACGTCAAAATTACAAGAGCCAAGAATCATTCTGCGTCTAGCTGAAAAAAGCAGGAGGTGCAAAACGTCAGTTTCAGGATCAGCACATGAAATGAATGAGGAACAAAAACAATTAAAATAGGAAAAGGACAGCCCACAGAGAAGCTCATTTCTAAAGGGTTTGTTGAGAAACCAGACAAAAATAGTCCATAAAGTTCCTGCAGAAAGTCAAGTTTAAGAACTGTCCCAAGAACGTTTACTGTGGACTTTGAAAATGACGTCTCCTTTTCCTGCTGTGGAATAATATTGGAGAAGGCAGGAAGGAGCAGGAGCAGGCTGAATTTCCATAACAGATACTTGTTCTCGTTCACTCCATATCACAAAGACCTCCTTCCCGTATTTCCTGCACGTACGCGTGCACTTCCTCTCCTTTGGACTAGCAACCAATCTTTAGATCCGGGCTCCTTTCCATCTGAATAGAAATCCAGATAGAATGTTCCATTAATTGGGATGCACCACAGCTAAGAAAATCATCATCACTGGAAAAAAAAAATGTGTTAATGACATAACCTTATCTATCGGTGATAAGCAACATCTGCCCACAAAACTTCCTTAGATTCTTATGCAACGTGTGGATTGTGTGTTGAATTAATAGTCTCCTAGTGGCTTAAAATAGTCTCAGGGTAATTTTTACTTCGGTGTCAGGAGTGATAAAGACTCACTTATTCAATAATAAAAACATCCTTTCACTATATTTTTATGATTCTCAGACTTTGCAGCTTGGAATAATTAATTTCAACTTGTCATAAATCTCAATTTTTTCTTCTTAAATTGTTTTTTTCCCCCCCAGATAGTTTAATTTGTCTAAAGGTGATCTGTGAAGTGAACATAAAAACCAGGGCAAAACCATAAACAAAAATCAGGACAAACCCATGAAAACAAACTACCTTGGGAATTCCATATTTAATTAAACTGAAACTCCAGATTCACTGGAAACCTCTTCTATCAGACAGTGGAGTGGATCCAGAGTTTTAGTTTCATTCGCAAGAGCAATGGTTCTCAACCTGGGAATCCGTGGCCAGGGTCTGTGGCTACAAAAGGTATTTAAAGAGGGTCCATAGTGAAGAAAAGTTTGAGAACCACTGCACAAGAACATCCATGAGCAGTGAGTTGCTCAGAAAACTCAGTGGTAGAAAATAGAAGAAGAAATGTTTGCCAATCCCACTTTCTTTAGCCTTATCCCACTGGAGGGTCCTGTGTAGAGCATATTTTGCTGGGCACAGTTGATTACAAGAAGGAGCAAGAATTGATAAAGAATAACTTTTCCCATCTCAAGCCAGGAGAAATCTCCACAGGATCAAAAACTTTCCATCTTTGGGAGGATTTTGTTGGAGCCAGTCTAGTTCCTTTAGAGAACTCAGAAATCTTAATTTGTTCAAGACACGGGAACAATTTTCCATGGACTGTCACTCTTATCTAGCCTGCCAGCTCAAAAATTCATCTCATATCATGATAGAAAACACCCACTTCCTTGTATTTCCTTCCCTCTGTTTTGCTTCTTTTCTCTTCTTTGGTATTGTTTAGTCCAGAGGGACAACAGACAGGGGCAGATCATAGAAGTGGGTGTCTATGGAGATTCTCAGTCATCCAGGTCATGGTTGTCCCTAAGGTGCTTTTTCAAGAGGCAACTGGACTTTCTGGTTTTTCTTTGAAGACATTTCACTTCTCATCCAAGAAGCTTCTTCAGCTCTGACTGGATGGTGGAGAATGGAAGGATCTATACTCCTTGCAGACAGTTGGTCATTTGCATTCTTTTAGTGTGTCATCAGGGTCACCTGATTGGTGCAAATGGATGTGGAGCTTCTTGGAACTGTTGAAAGGACTCTGTTGTAGATTGGAGATAGATAATGTTGTATCCCTCCCCCTCTGTTGAGAGGGGGCTGTTCAATTTTGACCCCTCTTTCAAACCAGCGGTCCTCTCTGTCCAAAATGTGGACTTTGTTGTCTTCAAAAGAGTGGCCCGTGTCTTTTAAATGCAGATGGACTACTGAATCTAATCCTGATGTGTTTGTTGTGCCATGCACTTATGAAGTGGTTGTTTTGTTTCCCCAATGTAAAGATCTGCACAGGGCTCATTGCATATACCACATTGCTCAGTTTTTGTCTGGGTGGTTTATCCTTGGGATAAACCTTAGTGTATTCTTGAGTTTGCAGTGTGCATGTGCTGTATGTTATGTCTGCTGAAGATCCTCCTGAGTTTTTCCAATATGCCTGCAACATACAGAATAATGTTGCTTTGTTTATTGTTCTGTTCATTGTGTTATGGAGGAGCTCCTGTAGGGTCTTTTTGAGATTTGATGAAGGCCCGCTTGGGATAGCCACACGTTCTGAGGGCTTCCTTGATGTGTTTTTGTCCTTTTTCTTTCCCATCTGTGTTGGTAGGCAGGTCTTCAACTCTGTGGTATAGGATTCTGATGACTCCCATTTTATGCTCCAGTGGATGGTGGGAATCAAAATGTAAACACTGATCTGTATGAGTGGATTTTCTGTAAACTTCAATGTTGAGGTTTCTGTCTTCCTTAATGTGTACCGCACAATCCAGGAAGACTAGACTGTTTTCCTTAACATCTTCCTATGTGAATTTGATGTATCTATCCATAGAGTTGATATGTTTGGTGAAGATTCCCCATTCCTGTGATTTGATCTTGACCCAAGTATTGTCCACATACCTATAAGAAAAATATCTTCAAAGAAAAACCAGAAAGTCCAGTTGCTTCTTGAAAAAAGCACCTTTGGGATGTAGAAGTGGGTGTTCTTGCAACATTACAATAAATGAGAATACAATTTCACACACATGTAATTTACTACATTTCTAAGACATAAAACAATACAATAATTCTTAGGGTTGGAAAATTATACTGGCACTTTTCTGCATGTGATGATTCTCATGAAACATTTGAGATGTGATCAGAGCCCCAAGGCACGACTGGAGGAAGGAGACATAACATGTTTCCCATGTCTTAGCCTGATAAATAATTTGTGTAGGCTCAAATGTTTGCTCATTTGTTGTGTTGTTTGTTTTCTCTAAATAAAGCATTGCTCGAATTAAAAAAAAATCTTCATTTTTATCAGTCAAAATGGGTGGTTCCTGTCTTCAACGTCTAATACTGACTGGGCAGTTTCAAGAGAACTTCTGGACACTTGTATGCCTGGGCACAATGTTCTTCCTGTCAAAATTTCTGACTCTAATAAGGGTGCCTGGGTGACTCTGTTGAATGTGGTGCTGACAGCCAATTTTGCAAACAGATGAGTTCTTTCACCAATATGAAGTCAACTGTAAAAATATCATTATCAAATGTTTCATTTAAAGGGAGGTTGATCAGTTCCAGTTGTTCCTGGAAATGGCCCAAGTTGACTTAGAGGCTGAGAATGTGGCTAAAGCTCCCCCTTGTGGTTACAACTGTTGATGCTGTAAGGTACATTGTCAAAGAAAAACAAAGAAAGTCCAGTGGCCTCTTGAAAGAGCACCTTTCGATGCAAGCAGCATTGTTTCAGGAAGTTCCATAACATCAGAGAGACATGGGGCTTAGATTGTGAAGAACCCCAAGCATGGCTAGTGTTCATCACGTCTATTCATAAAGTGTAAATGTATTTACAGACCCCTCAATCCTGGACATAAACTGTTTCAACTCCTATCCTCAAAACGACGCTATAGAGCACTGCACACAACTAGACATAAGGACAGTTTTTTCCCGAACGCCATCACTCTGCTAAACAAATAATTCCCTCAACACTGTCCAACTATTTACAAAGTCTGCACTACTATTACTATTAATCTTCTCTTCACTCCTTATCACCCATCCACTCCCACTTGTGATTGTATGACTGTAACTTTGTCGCTTGTATACTTACTATCTATATTGACTGTTTCCTAGTATGATTTGATTGCTGATTGTACCCTATGACTATTATTAGGTGTTGTACATTATGATTCTTGACTCTTGATGAATGTATCTTTTCTTTTATGTACACTGAGAGCATTTACACCAAGATAAATTCCTTGTGTGTCCAATCACACTTGGCCAATAAAGAATTCTATTCTATTCTATTCTATTCTATTCTATTCTATTCTATTCTATTCTATTCTATTCTATTCTATTCTATTCTATTCTATTCTATTCTGTTCTGTTCTGTTCTGTTCTATTCTAGCCAGTATTGCTTTTCAGCTATGCTAGAAGCTATGACAGGAAGAATCAACCATATTCATTCTAATTTTCCATGTGCCAATCTTGGTAACCAGTTATCTTCTCTTGGATACATCAGAGTTTGCCTCATGTCAGTCAAGATTAAGCCATAGGAAGAAATATTAAGCCATAGGAAGAAAGGAATAAGAGCAGTGAGCACCAGGAAAAAAGAAATAAGTAGAGAAACAGAAAAAGAATGGTCTGGCACAAGCTTCAACCCACAAATTAGATTTCTAGACATGTACAGTATTACCAATATATTTCTCATTAACATCCCATCCTAAATCTTTTTCCTCTAGAGAAAGTATTGCTGACATATTAGACATACTTTCAAGTCAGCCTCTTGAGGACTGTAACCTTATTTTAAGTCCTAATTTATTTCTCAGTTATAATTTTTATCTGAAATTATAACAACCCCCAGGGTTCCAGCTACAAAAGGAAAGAAGGGGATGACTTGGTCCCCATGAAAATGGAAAACTTGCTTTGATCCTAGCATAAGGATAGAAGAATTCTGCTGGATCCAGTCACTGATCTACATCTTCCAGCATTCAACGCCAAGAAGTGGTCAGTTGAATTCTCAGGTATAAAGAGGTGGATGATGGGTATCTTCTTCTTTTGTTCCATAACACTTTCATTTAAAGTTTGTTGTTCTAGTTCTGGAAGGGGTTAGCCTTTTGGTAAGGCATTAAAGACCTGGCTGTTCCCCCGAGCATTGGGGCTAGATGGAGATGAAGCATTCTCTGCAAGTTAAAGTTGTCCTCTTGAAATTGTTGTTTTGTTCTCGAATGTTATGTTGGTGTTGAAATTCAGATTGTTGAATTTCTTTTTAACTTTGTACATCTGTCCAGAGTCCCTGCTGTGATGTGGCCAGCCATAAAATAAAGACTAGAACAGTAATGGCTAACCTTTTGGGAAGCAAGTGCCCAAAGGGCATGTGCGCACATCCCCAAAATGCAATGCGTGTGCGCGTCGCAGCCCCCACGCATGCATGTGCCACCCACACACATGTGCCCCGACCCCCTCACATGCACACACCACCCCATGCATGTGCGCACAGGGGTTGTGCACATATGAGCAGGGGCACACATGTGGGCGTGCACACATGCAAGGGTGGGGGCTCACATGCATGTGTGGGGACAGGGCATTTTGGGGATGTGCACATGGCAGAGACCCAAAGACCAGCTGGCTGGCAGGAGGCGCATGCGCGGCAAAGCTGAGCTGGGGTGATGACTCGCGTGCCACCTCTGGGTCTGCCATAGGTTCGCCACCATGGGACTAGAAGACACTGATCATCTAATTTCTATTAATTTGTGCAGTTTCTTATTAAACATATTTTTTCCAGTGAGACCAGTCTATCAGGATCTCACTTTGATTAGTTTCTATCCATTATTTCTTGCCTTGCCTTCTGGTGCTTTGGAAAATAGGTTCTCTTCTTTGTGGCCTTCAAATATTGAAGCACTGCTGTCATGTCTCCCCTGGTCCTTCTTGTGATGTGTGACATCACAAGGCACATAGGGAAATGGCAGGGTTTGCACTGAAATGGTCACTATGCTATTTCTCCCTGAGGGCCCTGGTGGTGGCTAAGCATAACAGTTATTAATTTTTTTTATCTCAGCTGTGTCTTGTTATTCTATTCTATTCTATTCTATTCTATTCTGTTCTGTTCTGTTCTGTTCTGTTCTATTCTATTCTATTCTATTCTATTCTATTCTATTCTATTCTATTCTATTCTATTCTATTCTAACAAGAGTGAGATTACCATGTCTACTTACACACTGCACATTTTCAGGAATGATGTAATCTTGCCTGTAGGTGCCAGTGTTTGACCATTTTTGATACCATAATGGACCTTCTGTAGGACTGTGCATTTCTCATTTAACTTGTTTTTAATTGAATGTTGAGAAAGCTATATAGGATACCCTAAATATTTTTTAAAAATAAATAATGGATGTCCAAATGTTTGCAAACCTGTATTTTTTTTTGTCCCTTGTATAAACAGTTATAAATAAGAGCTTCATAACTTTTGTAGACCAATGCTGAAATGAGGACATGAAAATTCACTTGAAAAAGTCAAAAACCATAATGAGCTCCATTGGTTTTGAGAGTGTAACTCAAAACCATGCAAAAATGGCTCAACCTTTGAGCTTTCCAGTGGTCTTCTTTCAGCATCAAGATTCATCTGGTCAAGCCAATGAAATAAAGTTCTTTGACTCTGAGCAGTAAGATAAGCAAAAGAGGCAGCAGGGAGGAACAGGTTTCCTTATTTGTTTATATAAATTAACATTGAGGCAAAATGTGGGAGGAGGTTGTAAACGTTCATTGTTGGTTTCATTAGGAAACCGATGGTTTAGGATTGCAATTAGGACTCTCCAAAGAACTGCAGCCTCTTGAAGTGAAAAAGTCACTGATGCTTTAAAAATGTGAAATGGAATCTGTCTTCATCTCTAGGCAAAATAGTAATGTTCTGTATGTTGGAAGAAATATCCAGTCCAGTTCCAAGCTGGGAGAAAGGCATTGGAGACAAAATGGAAGCTGGAGGCTCATTGGAAAGAGAGTCCACTTATTAATGAAGCAGAACCACCAAGCATGTGTGATTCCGGGTAGCTGACCACATGGATTTAAGAGTGAGGGGTTTTTATACCTTCTCTTGGGCTTGGCACTTCAACTTCCTGTTCCTGTGCAAGAACATGTATTCTATTGGCTGTTGTAGGGGTCATAGCTGGCTCTGTAGCTTGTCTGAGCTAAGTTTGGTTGAAGCCTGGAGGGTAATGCAATGTCCCCAGGAGATTGTGCAATGTGGTGAGCTCTGCTGCTAGATGGTAGAGGGTTAGCCCTATTATGTCCCAAGGGATCATATCTTACTCCCATCATCCTGGAGCTGGAGGTCTTTTGTTTCGTAGATAGGCTGGTCCAATCTCTCTCAACGGGCACAAAATATCTGCTGGGGGCTATTAGGAAAGACTTGGGAGCTGCTTTCTGTCTCCAAGAGCATGTTTCTCTATTTCTCTTTTAGGGAAATATAATATTCTGCCTTTTTAATATTTCCTAAAATATTTCATTCTTTTAGGAGGGAGTGGCATGTAGAAATATTGAACAGCATTTATTTCTTTATAAGCAAACTCCCAAGACTCTGGGCAGTTTACAGCACATCGGGGGGAAAAAAACATTAAAACAAGGAAACAAAATAAAATTTTGAAGAAAAGCAAAGATGGCAGAAATAACAAACACAGATAGGAACAAAGAAAAAGCAGAAAGGGGGGCTTCATTGCCAAAAAGCAGGATGAAGCCCCATCTTGTTGGAGCTCTTCAAAATGTATTTTTTTTAAATCAACAGAAAAAAATCATCAGATAGACCAGTTGAATACCAATCACTAAAGCTGAGCCTCAGCTCTTGACTTTGTAATATATGGAAGGAGTTATTTCTGCCTATGTACAATTTGTCATTCACCCTAAAAGAGAACATATGTATCTTAGGATTGAACTGTGGAGTCCTTGGTGCTGAGCTTGGTTGTTTGCTTGCAGGGTTTCATTACCTGATTAGGTTACCTGCTTGGGTAGCTGATGATGTTATCTAGTTAGGTAATGAAATGTCAGCAAGCAAACAGTTTCAACCGTTTGAACGGTTGAAAAAGCAGGAAAAAAGGGCTTTTCCAACCACTGTGCACTTGCATGCAGCACTTTATAGCTGTCCAGGCAGCTCAGCAGGTCGTAAATTGCACTTGCGCAACTTGCGCATGCTCGCGCGACGTAGAGCAACAGAACCGGAGTTATACCGGTCGGATCCCATCCCTGCTTAAAGGGCACAATGGCTCAGACATTAAAGATATTGAGCTTGTCAGCTGGAGAGCTGACAGCCTGGGTTTAAGACCCCACCTCCATGCAAATGGGTGAGCTCCCATTATTTGCCCCAACTCCTGTCCTCCTAGCAATTTGAAAACATGTAAATGCACGTAGGTTAATAGGTACCACTTTGCTGGGAAGGTAACAGCGTTCAATGTGCCATTGTCATATAGCCATGCTGGCCACACAATCACATAAATTGTCTTTGGACAACACTGCTCCCTTGGCCAAGAAATGGAGGATAAGCACTATGCTGTAGAGTTGGACGTGACCTTTGGGTTTTTTTTAAAAAAAAAATAAGTACATTTTAAAATCAGTTTTTCTTTGCTTACACTTTTAATTGTTGATATTGATATGATTGTTTTTCATTCTGGTTTTATGTTTGATTGTAAACCATTGAGAAACTTTGGTAGTTGACAACATAGCCAATTAAATGAATAATAAACTGCAAATGAAGGGAGGGGCTTCTAAGAAACTTGCAAATGGTCTAGTCAAGTATTTTTCAAACTTGGAAAATTTTAAGATGTGTGCACCTCAATGCCTCAAGTTCTTTTAGCCAACCTGAGATTTTTTCTCAGATTGTCTGATGATGCTCTTTTACTACTGACAGGCTTATAAAACTTCTTGCCCTCATTTCTGCTATCTTGGTCCTTACAAAGAAAGTGTTGAAAAGAATTCATCCATCCATCCATCCATCCATTCATGCATGCATTCATTCATTCATTCATTCATTCATTCATTCATTCATTCATTCATTCATTCATTCATTCAGGTACAAAAGCAGGCAACATGATATAATACCTTTCTTCCCCTTTCACCCTCTTCATAGTAAGAGAGATGATAATGAATGGGCATCCTAGAGTTACTTAGTGACCTTCCTGCCTACCTAGGATTTTAAACCTGTCTCTCTCTATGCCCTAATCTAAAGCCAAAAAACAAGTAAAGACACTACTCCACTCTCCAGAAACTGATCCCAGAAATTTAACCAGGCTCAAAAAGTGGTAAATAAATTCGGAATAAGGCTCTTCTTTCACTGCCTTTATCTCCATTGTGCTGCTCTTTACTTATTTTTTTTTCCTTGCATGCACATTTTAGAATTCAAAAGTCAGCCAAATCAGTTTCCAAGATACTCTTCTCCATGGTGATTCTCCAGTCATCTTTTGGATTTTTTTTCCTCTTCAATTTTTGTAATTGAAGGGAAACTGCACTGCGGTGATTGTTTTCTCCGGTTCCATCACAAGGGATCTGCAAAACATGTTTGTGGTTATTAAATTTCCCAGCAGAATGTTGTGATGCAGTTTGGGTGTGTTCAGCAAAAGGAGTAATTCATTATTCTGCCTGAATCTTGTGTGTCTGGCTTTGAAGCAGATTTCACTTCCTCTTAATGAAACAGGAAAGCTCATCTTAATCATCAGGCAGTGCCTTGGCTTCCTATTGGATTATCAACTATCAAATGGAATTTAACTCAATTATCCTGGCTGAGCTATGAGAACCTATGAATAAATAAAGCTCTAAGCAAAGGCGTGCATAAGCGCACCAACGTGCCTACCGTCCCTGTCCTATTGTTTCTCTTATTCTTCTTTTATTTTTCTTATATGTACCCATTTCATGTATTCACAACTATGTATACACTTATACTTATTATCTTGTAAACAATTGGCAAATCAAATAAATAAATAAAAAATAAAATAAATAAAAGGATTACTTCTTTAAAAGTTTCATTAAAGATGAAGTTTAGGTTTTTCCCCCCCTTTATATTCATCCTGAACGTTTCCCTGGTAGCTTTAGGACTGTAAATGATCAGTGGCAAATTAAGGCTCACTGGTGCCCTAAGCACAGACAAAGCTAAATTTGGCAGGGGGAGTTGTGCTGCCTCTGTTAAGCATGTTTGTAGATGGTACATTTATAATACTGTTTCTTTGCTCTAACTTAGTTCCTGAATCCTCCTAAAGTGGGCTCGGCCCTTCATTGGCCCTTCATTGGCACATGCTGGAAGAGAAGAGTCACATCTGGTACCAAGAGCTTTGCTGAAGGCAAGGGCACGGTAGACCCTATCAGGACCTCGGACAGATCACACTAGAAATTGCTCACCTAAAAACTGCAATGAAGCCATGAAGAAAGGTCTTCTGAAGTCGTTTGCGAAAGTGTAAATTTAATTCTATCCATTCTGAATCTGGATGAGAATTAAAAAGTTCAGGCTTAATATTGACTGGATGGAATGATCATAGTTTCGGAAGGCTTCCAAGATCAGGAATATTCCATCTTTGGTACTGGACTGTATTGCATATGGAATTAGTTCATAACTTGAGGATCTTCTTGGACTCAGTTCCCACTTGAAAAACAGACACAGTTATGAGTAAAAGGTCTTTGCACAACTACATCTAGTATACCAGTTAGGACCTTTCCATGATACTTTCTCATCTGGACTATTATAATGACTACACAAAGAAGCTTCAGCTGAATAGTAACTTGACTAATGAAAGGAGCCTCTAAGCTTAGGAGTGTATCCCTTCTGTTTTGAAAGCTGCACCAATTAACAGTTTCCTTCTAGCTGCAATTCAAGATTCTGGTTGTATGTTGTCATCTCCAACATTCTACATGACTTAAGACTGCCTTCTTACCCGCCCAATAAAAATCACAAAATCACTCTTTCACAAAAATGATCCTTCTCAGTTTCTCCCTCTCTCCTCCAAACTTAGACTGATCTCCACCATACTGGATTTGGAATATGTGTCTGTCTGTTTGTTGAAAACCATTTAAACATAGATATTCCAAAGAACTTTAGGAACAGATTTGTTATGAGGGGGAACGTCTCGTTATGGATTTTTGTATGAAATTATTTGCTGTTCTTGTATGGATGATTTTTAAATTTTTCTTAGAGATGATCTTCAGCTACTGATTGGACTGGAGTGAAGTATAAGCCACAATAGACAATCAATCAAGATGCATATGTAATCTCTTTAAAAAAAAGGGTTCTTCAACCTTTGGCCTTAGAACAGTGGGACTCTGGGTTATCTGTGGGGAAAGGAATTGCCCTTATTTCCTAATCCTCTGCAGCTATTTTGTCTGACCTGGAGAATTGGATGATAGCTTTTTCATTAGAGTTTTCCCTGTGGATCAATTCTGTGGGTGATAAAGGAGAATGTAGGCCAGAGAATGTGATAGTTGGTCAAACTGTGTAAGGCAGCTGGAATGCTCATTTCTTACAATTAAATGTATACATAGGGTATGAGTCCATGTCTCCTTAGACCATGTCTTACTAAGTTCCATTCTTGATCACCAGAGTTACAGGCTCTGAAGAAGCTCCAGAGGTGGCATTCATCAGGTTCTGACCAGTTCTGGAGAACCGGTAGCAGAAATTTTGAGTAGTTCAGAGAACCAGCAAATACCACCTCTGACTGGAAATTTTACAGTGTCCTTCTTCCCCTGCCAGGCCCACAGAACCTGTAGTAAAAAAAATTGAATCCCACTACTGAGAAGCTCCCCTTTGCCATTGGTTCAGAGGGAGAATGCAAACTAATGGGTGGGCAGGATAAAGGGAACAGAAGAAAGGGAGGCCACTATTTCCTGCTTTGTCCCTGTCAACCTCTTCTACAGTAAATAAATTGAGATTAGAAGAAAAAGGGGAGGAGATGTACTGAGTGGCATCTTTCTCAAAGGTCAGAAATGGCCCAAAATATATTGGTGGGGGGAGGGTATTGCTCTTTCATTGTTTTTATATTGGGATTTTATCCTTGAAAGCCACCTGGAGTCACTGAGGTGGATGGCCAAATAAGTTTTCATAAATAAACAAGCAAATAAATAAGTAAATATTTCTGCCTCCTTATCCTCATATAAGGGTACCTATTGTTAAAATTAATACTTGCATTTTGGCTTATCTAAATAAATAAGCAGAACTATTGTAAAGTGAGGAGTTGGTTTTTGAGAAATCGGTTTTGATGCATGACAATCGCTTCTCTCTCTTTTTTTTTTCTCCTTTTAATAATTAGCTACTCTGCTTATCTGAACTTTATAATAAGAGGTAGCCTTCTGAAGCTGGCCCTGGTTTTAACTTGTAAATGGTTCTTCCAATCAGTTACTGGACCTTCTTCCCCTTCTGCTGGGCTCTTTTGCTATCAGGTTCTGTTAAGAGAAAAGGACCCTAAGAGATAAGAAGAGAAAGTAGGAAAGAGAGAACTTAATATCTCTCTCAGCCCTTTTTTTAAAAAATCAGACACCATCCCACATGTGCTATTTTAGATATGATCAGACAGACCAAGATTTTTTTTATTTTATTTTTTTAAATCATCATTCTGCCTAATTTTGCTCTAATACTATGACACTTTGGAGAGGAAAAAAATGGTGGAGAACACTTGAAGTCCAACGGGGGCGCAGTCCATTCTTCCCTTGGCAGTGGGAGTCTGAAAATATCTCTGCAGCTCAGCCGAGCGGTCCATCTAATTCAATTACCAGCCTAGAAAGAGAGCCCATTGGAGGTTGATTCATTTGAGCATTGAGCTGCTGCTACTGTAGCAGCTCCTTGCCTGCCAAGGACTGATAGTCGCTCAGATGAGCTGGCTGTTCTTATTTACCGGCAGCTGTTTCAGGTTTCATCCCTCCTCTCCTGTCACTTCTTTCTGCTCTCTGTCAACTTGTGGTTTTAGGTGGAAAGGCTTTCTTCTCCCTGCTCTGTCTAGCAGGATCTCTGAGGCATAAAGTGTAACCACAGCGATTCCCAAGACTTTTCTTATCCAACGGAGCCGTTGCTGAAGTGGACGCAGTTCTGGAAACCTTCCAAGCCCTGATATGCACGTTGTGGCCTGTCACATTTGTTCTTCACAGTAACAGAGAGAGGAGAAGGTGGAAAGCACAGGCAGCCTGTGAGTGAAACTCTACAAGCATCAGAAGAGTAAGAGAAAGAAACCTGCAACTGTGTTGTTGGCACCCTTCTCTTTTGCTGCTCAGATCATACCGGCTTTGCTTCCTGATCCAGACGGCGAAAGCTTCCACTCGGTCAGCTGAACTGCCCTCTAGTTTAGCAGGTAAGATAATATTATCCAGAGACGGCCAAGAATGCTTGAGCAGACAGGAAATGGATGAGGAAGAGATGGAAAGCACAGAAAGCCTGATGCATCTTGTATAGGTTACTGCTAACTATAAAAGACAGATAATCTGTACTGAGAATCCATCCAGGCTATAAAGGTAGAGATAAAGGTAGAGACATAATCAAGGGCTCCTTCCTTTCACATGTGTGCCCAGGGATAATCTCAAAGACCAATGACCCAGAAGTCAGAAAGGCATCCTTCTTCCCCATCACTGCACTTTTATTAGTGATGGGCCACCCTTGAATATGGGTGAATTCATGGGAAAGTTTCTAAGAATATTTGCTGGGAGACAGCAAGGAAAGATTAGTTTTGCTTAGATGCCAGTTGTCTAGCTTCTACATTAGCAAGAATAGGTGGGGGGAGTGCTCCTAGATATAAATTACCTTTTGTCCTGCCTTTAATTATACAAATCCTGTCGAAATATCTATGAGATGGTGTAAAGAATTTTGCCTACTTGTTTACTTTTCTTTTGCTAAATCCCCACTGTAAGAAATTTATAAATTAATGGAAGTCTCACATTGGAGGTGAGTTGGCCCTCTTAGCTTCCTTGAGAGTTTTTCCCCGCCCCGCATCAAACAGATGGGACAAATGGCTCAGGAGAGCTTGAGAAGCCTCTGCAGGCTTCCTGGTCAATCTCAAATGTTCTCCTGTTTCTCTCCAAGTGTTGATACTTTGGAGCAGGTGGAACAATTAGAGTGGTGGTGGCGGCAGCTTGGAATCACATGGCTATTTTTTAGCGTGTGTACAACATGTCTTTCCATTTGTTTCTATTTGTGAAATGCTGTGTTCCAAATCACATGGGTCTAAGGGAACCTATCTCAGCATCTTGATATAAAGCTAAAGTGTTTCCTTGAACATTGCATTCAAATGTTCCTTTTAAAGTTTATACCCCTCATTGCCTCTGGCTTACAGAAACATGGGTAGCTGTGAAAATAATAATAATATATGATCCAATTACATTTGTTCTAAATCTAGAAAAAACAACCCAGTGTTATTCTAGTGTCTGATGATTCTCAAATATCCAGTAATGGGTTGGGTTTTTGTTTTGGTTTGGGGTTTTTTGGGGCTTATGAATCAAATGCAATACTATTTCATAGACTATTTTGGGATAGTGCTGTAGCTGGACCTTACCCAGATCAGTAAACCAAGCATGTTATTACTACCTGTGTTGGCATATGTTTGCCAGAGCCCTCCAGGGCTGAAACCATTTGCTGGAACATGCTTTCTTTTTCCTGTCTTTGTATAAAGCCATAGAGATATATGCTCACTGTATTATTTTTACTTTTAAAATACAGTGTTCTTCTAAAAGAACAAAAGAAAGAATGGTGCTTGCACTCAAGGATCACTAGATGTTTGAAGACCCCACAAGCAATGAAATCTATGTTGTAGAATAATTAAATTGCACCCCAGGGGTTATTACCACCATAATATTTGTTGGTATGAAAGAGGATTTCATTTATCTCAGGAACTCCTGGCAACTTTAGTATTTTTATTTGAAACCTGGGGTAAATTTTTTGCTTTGCGGTATGATGCACACAATTCTGGTGCCTCAGTTGAGCAGAAACCAAATTCTGATTCCATGCCTGCTGAAATCACATTTCTAGCAGATCCTGACTAATGACTTCAAGGGAAATACTGTATCCTTCCAGTATAATGTGTGATCGCTGGATAAGATTTATGGGGAAACTGTCATATCTGAGAGTTTCTTAGTAATCTAGGTAAGAAAGAGTGATACAATGCATGCCTTAGGGTAATTAATACTGAAAAAATGTCACTGTTGAAGATTACATTGTTTGTGTAAGAGATAAAAAAATAATAGAGATGGGTTTTAATTATCTCATCTCAGTTCAAATCATTATATTTATACTTTTGTCTGTCCTGTTTCAATTTCATATTATCTTTTCTTATTAAACAAATTTTTCCCTGTAGTTACCAATTGGAGTATGACACCTTTATATCTTTTAATTTTATCCATTCAAACTCTTATTTAAGCTTCAATGTATACCTTTAAGATTATAGCATTCAATATAATACATAACTTCCAATCAAATTCTGCTTGGTACATTCTTAAAATAGACACTATATTCTTAAAAAGAAAAATTATATATATATATATATATATATATATATATATATATATATATATATATATATATATATATATATATATATATATGTTTCTTAATATATATATATATATAGCCTTCAGCTTTGTTCGGTGTTTTCCCACGTCATTATAGTTGTTCTTTTAAAGTTGCAGCAACGTTTCAGCAGAATCTCATCTGCCATCATCAGGCTTCTGTATTGTGTCCGTCTGTGAGTCAGACTTTTACAGTGGTTTCAGATTTAAATTTGGGGCAGCCTATTGCTGTGCCAGAATGGTTTTTTCTTCATCCTGATTGGTTGGGAGTCTTGGTCTGTGTTTATTGGTCTCGGAGTTTGCTGTGTTCTGCTTGATTGGTGTCTCTAATATCTTCTGTCTGTTTTTTGGCTCTTTTTGTATCTTGATTGGCTGGCAGCATTGTGTTGCTTTATTGGAGGCCTTTAGTGCAGCTTGGCTTCGGGTAAATGGACGGCTATCATTAGTTAGGAAGCTGGGTTTCATCTGGGTGCCTGGTTGGGATGTGTTTGAGCTGGAAGTATCAGGGGAATCTGTTTGTGCCCAGGTGTTTGCCTGGCTTGTGGTGTGGAGATTTTTTGTTTGTGAGTGCAGGCTTCCAAATGATTGACAGCCTGGTGGAATCATCTCTTCTATTCATGCTTTCTGGTCTTTTTCAATCTCTATGGCTTCTCTGATGATTCTGTGGTTAGGGTTTTCTATAGTGGCTAGGGTTTTGGTGCCATTGAAGTTGGTGCTATGACCTGTGGCTTCCATGTGTTGGACTAGTGAGGAAGTGTGTTCCAGTTTTTTGACTGCATTTTTGTGTTCATCCAGGTGGGTGCTTATTCTTCTATTGGTCTGTCCAATGTATGTGGCCGGGCATGATGCACAGGGACTTCGTATATGCCTTGGTTTTCCAGGTCAATTTTGTCTTTGGGGTTTCTGAGGATGGCTGCTATTTTTCTGTCTGTTTTGAAGGCAGTCTTGATGTGGTGTCTGTATAGTATCTTACTAATTTTGTCTGTAGTGCCTCTTATGTAGGGCAGGACAGCTGTTCCATGGGTCTGTTCATCTTCTGGGTCTCTATTATGTCTCAGTGTGTTTTTGTGGATCAAGTTGGTGATTTTGCTTTTGTGGAAGCCGTTGGCTGTCAATATTTTAGTCAGGGTGCATAGTTCAGTCTTAATGTGTGTCTTGCCTGCCAGGCGTTTGGTTCTGGTAATTAGTGTTTTAGCCACGGAGTTTATCTGTGCTGGGTGGTGGTGGGATTGGGCGTTGAGGTAGCGGTTGGTGTGTGTTTTCTTCTGGTATATGGTGTGTCCTAGTGTGCCATCTGTTTTTTTGTAGATTAGTACATCTAGGAATGGTAGTTGTTTGTTTGTTTCTGTTTCCATGGTGAACTTGATTTTGGGGTGTGCGCTGTTTAGGTGTGTTAGGAAATTGTTTAGGTTTTCTTGTCCATGGGGCCAAATCACAAATGTGTCATCGATGTATCTTAACCATAGTTTGGGTTTGAGGATGGCATTGGCCAGGGCTCTGGATTCGAATTCTTCCATGAACAGGTTTGCAATGACAGGTGACAGTCATGACTTTAAAAATACCAGAACTATCGCCAAAACTGAACACTTCAGCAGCAGAATAATCAGAGAAGCCATAGAGATAGAAAAACGCCCACACAGCATGAATAAAAGAGATGACACCTCCCGCTTACCAGCCATTTGGAAACCCACCCTCATGAACAGACGCAGTACCCAACATGATGAATGACACCAGACCCACACCCATGAGGGCCACACAAGATGCCACCACCACACTTCCATGTAAAAATCAGACTCACACCCACACAGAAGATGAGACACGACCACAGACCAGAAGCCGCACTGCAGCTGCATCACTACCCACTTCAAACCCCTCTGAGCCATACATGAAGCGAACTGACCCCGCCATGAAGATGTGGCACCACCACGAACTCAAAGCCAAACAGCAAGATCCCAGCTCACCAGCTCAAATCCCCAGCAGCTGGGACTAGCCTGAGCATGGCCAAGCCCCCACCTGAACAGAGCACGCTCCAGCCAATCAGAACACAGCCAGCCCCCAACCAATCAGAACACAGCCAAGCCTCCAACCAATGAGAACACACCCCACCCAATCGGAACGCAGCCAAGCCCCCACCCAGTCAAGTCACACCCCACTGGCAGTTAGAAGGAAGAAGCAGCTGAAAGCTCACATCACTCTGAGAAGCACAGAGCCGAAGAAGCAAGCCTGAAGATGATGAATGAGACTTCATCGAAACGCGTTGCCTAGATACTTTGAATCTTACGCGGAGAAAACCCGAATAACCAAAGATCCACATACAAATACCACAGAACCTCAGAAAACATATATATATATACCGTATTTGCCGGCGTATAAGACGACTTTTTGCCCCAAAAACATGCCTCCAAGTGGGGGGTCGCCTTATACGCCGGCATATCCACTGCCGGTTTCGGATGCTTGTTGGACGCAGCGAAGGCGCCTCTGGCTTCCTGGATCCCCTGCGTCGCTCCGCTTCATCCCGCCGCCTCGCTCCGCCCGAGGCTGCAGCCTTCCTGTTCTTCCCACGGCCCCTGCCCTGCCGCTGCAGCCCCGGGATTTCTGGAGGGCGTTTCCGGTGGTGGTGGGGGTCGCCTTATACGCCGGGTCGTCTTATACGCCGGCAAATACGGTATATATATATATATATATATATATATATATATATATATATATATATATATATATATATATATATACACACACACACACACATACATATATAACACATTCCATTCCAATTCAATTCTATCATTAATATTCATTAAAATCTTAACACCTTTAACATTTCTTTTCAATTAAATATCATACTTCCTTGGGAACACTTATAAACTTTCCATAGTTAATTCTTTTTTTCCATATTTCTCACTTATATTTTTATAAATCATTACTACTAATTAAAATGTTCCCATTTAATTCTCTCAATCACTTTAATTCATTTATTTATTAACAAACATTCCACTACATTACAGTAAATATCTTATCCATCATTTTAGTCATATTTTCTAAAATTATTTCTGTTTGTAATATAACAATGCTATCTTATGTATCTTTGCAGAATTCCTTTTACAATTAAATTTTCACCCATTATCTCTAAACAAGCTTATGGTCACAATCCTTATATCTTTTCCCTGTTTCTCCATTTCTTGTTTCTGTATTTTACAACTTCTTTTCCTTGCCTTCTTCCCCCTCTTCTTCCCCCTCCCCTTTTTACCCCCTCGTCTCTCTACTTCTAACTCTCTCATCTGTAATCCCCTCTTCTGTTGCTTCCTAATATTATACTTATCTTTCAAATTGTTCTTCTTCTTTTTGGTTGTTTTTTCTAGTCTTAAACCTTTCACTCTCTTTCCCCCCTTTTCTTTTTTCCCCTCACTTAAAATTATTTGATCATTAAAGATGGCTGCTTCTTTGTCCCAATCTTCTTTTTCTGCAAGTGTTTCTTGTTGTTTCTCATAGTTCCAAATCTCCATTTCTAAGAATTGAAATACGAAGCCAAAGGAATCTCTCCCTTCTTGTGCATCTTCTTTCCATTTTTTAAAGTTCCATTTTCAGTTCTTCTAAGAGTGATACCATTTTAAAGATTTTTAAACAACCACCCAGTTAATTTTAGTCATCTAGATGCAAAAACCCAAAATCAACAAGTAATCCAAATAATCCAAGGCTGTTTCTTCTTGCTTCTTTTTTCCACTTTCTCTTCCTGGGGTTCTATTATTTTGTTACCAAGTTTCAATTAAAATGTATCTTTGAGGAATCTTGTTAAGATTTCACTGTAAGTTCCTTTTAGTTACAGTTCCATTCCTTAGTTCCAGGCAGTCTCCTCCATTTTTCCAGATCCTGCCCTTTTATTCTTTTTTTTCTCCTTTCCTGCTTTTAAAAACTTTTAAATATCCAGAAATCTTTATTATCCCTTTGACTTTTATTTTCAGCTTAGATGCCTATTAATGTCAAAGTGTTTTTTTTTTCAATTTCTTCCTTAAGCTGTCAGTATAAGGAAGGGAAGAAAAAAAACACCTAATCCTTTCCCTTCTCTCTCTCCTTCGCAGCTTCAAAATCTTCTTTGGGAACAATGTTATTTACTTTAAATTCCAGAGGAACCTTAAGTTGTTGCTTTTTCGGTTTAACCTGGTCAACCAAAACTTTCTCCACTTATCTTCCTCCTGCACATTCTTTTCCGGTTCAGTTCTTCTTTGAGGTGGCCATTTCTGACCACCACTGCAACCGCCTTCGGGGAAGGGAGTAATGGCCAGCTGGGGAAGAGAGATGCGGCTCTCCTCGACCCTGCTGGAAGTCTCCCCCTTCTTCACCACCTCTATGGGGTGGCTTAGCCCCGAAACCAGCTGGCTCGGGGTGCTCTGGCGGTGAGCACAGATCGAAACTGCGCATGATCACGGATTTCGGTCTGTCACCAAAGAGACTCAAACCGGAACTGTTTTTTATTATTTTCTTAATCAGCAATAACCCACCCCCCTTTCCCCATGCACATTTATTCTTCTAGTTATGGGAAAATATCTTTTATTTTCTGGGTAGAAAAGCAGACCTGGAGCCATTTTAAGTGGGAAAAGAGGATGAGAGGTTCTCATAAGAGTTGTTTGTTTCGATATTATTTTGCTCAGAAAAATTCAAACCATTGTAAGTGATCCAAGAGAATCAGAAAAGCATTCATGCCTCCATTCTAAATTTCCTATATCCCTTTATTTCCTTTACCATCCCTTTTTCTAATAAAAAAAATCACAGCAGAAAACTTCTTTAATTTCAAAAGAAAAGTCATATAAAGGTAAATACATCTTGGTATATATAATATTGCATTAAATTTCCTCCCTTAGTGTAAGTCAACTAAGGCAGGGGTCTCCAACCTTGGCAACTTTAAGACTTGTGGACTTCAACTCCCAGAATTCCTCAGCCAGCGTTACCTTTTGCCAAGGTTGGAGACCCCTGATCTAAGGCATTCCACAGAAGACTTCAATACTGGAAGCTCTGAATGTTCTAATTATGTGCTGGCAGCAGATTAGAAGGTGATAGCAAACAAAGGGTTCCATACCACTTTCCTGAACTTCCCCAACCCCCCTATTATCTATTGTCTTCTAGTTGTAAGAATTGTACGGGAATCAAAGCCAAGAAGGAGGAACATAGCTATAGTAGCTCTCCGTCTGATTCCAAGCCCATCTGAGCATGGCCTCTGTCTAGTTTTCCCAATATCTTATACTGGGCCTTCCTGGTGTCAGAAATGTGAATAAACAGTTTCAGAAGCCAATGGAAGAGGCCAGAGGGAAGAATCTAAGGATTTGATACTTCCTGCTTTGAGTTTGGAGCTCTCACTCAAAATCACCTGCCCATGCATTCTTAATTAAACCAACTTTAATTACATATTTAACTCATTTTTTTCAACTCACAAGGGTAAGGCTACTTATAGTCTCTCTTTTTTTCTCATAAGGATAAGGCTACTTATAGGGTGTGTTAAGCTATCTTCTCATCTTCTCCATGGGTGGAAACTGAACTACTTCCTTCATAAGATCCAGAATTGAAATTATAATATAGATAACAGTGTTTCTTTGTCCTAAGTGATACCTTTGAAAGAATACAGAGGCCATCATTTTTTTTTCCATGTGTAAAAACTACAAAGTTATCTTATGTTAGTCAAAATATGAAGACGTGTAATGACACGGACTTTGGAAGAAGTATAAATTATCAAATGCATGGAACATTTTTTTTCATTTATTCACTTTAATGTATTGCTTTCTATGAAATGATATCTCCAGGTGATTTACTGGTATAAAACTAAAAAATATTAAAATACAATGATACAATATTTTAAAACCATATAAGATGCAATATATCAGATGCAAGAAATTAGGAACCACATAAGAGGTGCATATGTCAGGTGCAAGAAATCAGGAATCCAAGACAGCTCAAAATTACTGCAAAAATTTATTTCATGCTACCTGTACGCAAGAATCTGAATTACTAACAATCAAGGCAAATTGGCTCTAGATAGGAGTCAATAGAATTCATGGGCAGCTGAACTTAGGTCTCTTGTGGGAGTGTAGTGACTCCAAACTGATGATGCATTTTATCCCACCCTTGGGCTCAGCCTCATCAAATCCTACACAACAATTTAAAAAGCAGTATGTGGCAAAGAGGGCAAAACCAAACAAATTCACAATATTGAAAGACAACATTGAAAGAAGAGGCTAAGTGAAGAGTCAGATTTTCAATAGGCATCCAAAAGATGTAAGACCTTCTGCGTTTCAGTGGAAGGAACATTCTAGAGCAGAGGTACTACTGCAGAGAAGACCTGCATGTAAGCAAATATAAATTTATCATTTATCATTTGGCAGTGAACAAGGAAATATTTTCTTTGAGGTTTTTAACAATCAACCATCGGTACACAGAAAGTGAATCTATGTGTCCTAGACCCAAATCACATATGAGCTTATCGGTCAGAAGTAAACCCTTGAATCTAGCTTGGTGCCCAATTGATAATTAACATTATAATAAGTAACAAGTAAACAATAAAATTAGGTAAGTAAATGCATATCAAAGTGAAAATAGACAGGGGAAATGTATAGCATTCACCTGTGAGTGTTTCATGTAAAATCCTTTATCATTTTGAAAACATAATTTAATAAGTAATTTAAATGTAATGGTTTTTTCATTTCTACTATATAATTTGTATAGTGGGCTTTGCTTAATTTCCCAATTTCATCTGATTTTGCTATCCTTGTTTTGTGAAATTGTTGGGAGAGTTTGTCCTGCAGGATAAGTAAAATTCAAAGAATTGTGAAGAAACGAACTTCCCAGTTACATCCTGAAAACACTGTTTTTAACTTGTATAGTAACATTTATTAATTAGGGTTGCACCCATTTTTTTCCACCTCATCTTTTTACAAGGGATGGAATTAGCAATGTTGAATACATAAGCATTAGTCCAGGTACAGTAATTTCATAACAATTCCAAGAATTACCATTATGTAATCTGCATTCCTGAGCATTAATTAAGCTCATAAATCTCAGCTATAAGTTTCAGTTATAGTGTCTTGTCTACTTGTAGGTTTTGTATGGAATTGCTTTTGATAACATCTGGGAAATTAACATATCAGTTCAACTCATCAGAAGAATGAGTCACTGAACAGCAGGCTATGTCAATGCTCTACCATCCATCCAAGTAGAGGTTGCTAGGTTAGGGAGGGTCTTGAAGCAGCTGTTGTGGATTCATGACCTTGATAAATACAGGTAGTCCTTGACTTAGGATCATTCATTTAGTAACCAAAGTATTCTTTTGAAATGATTTGCATATTATTGGAGAAATCCCAATAATATCCCAAGGTAATTTCAACTGAAAGTTATGTTTGCATCCTCTTAAAGGAAGCCCCCTTCCACTGTAATAACTAACTTCAAAAGATAAAAGACAATTATTCACCAACCCTTGTATGTCACTAAGATAATTGCTGAAAAATATATTTAAGATAAATTATGGTAAATATCATAAAAGCTGTAGATGCATGCTTATCCATTAATTCTTATGTATGACACTGCAGTATTTCTTTTACTGTCTATTCCTTACATAAAGGTAAACATGATCATTCAAGACTGTCCTTGTTAAATCTGGTAAGAGAATTAACACATTTTTAAGAACTTCTCTTAATGATATAATAGGTCTTGGAGTAAGAAAATCCTGTTGATCCACCTCATGGCTCCTTCCTTCTGGTACCAGTTGTGCAGGGCATTTGTAGCAAGAGTAATAGGATAATTGTTGTGAAATGCCATCTTAGGAATTGCACCCATAATAAGAAAAATAACATGTTATTTCCTTCCTTAAATATATAAAAGAAAAGGAACTTCCTTTTCATAATTTATTTAAGTCAACTATAAGCAGATTTCTGTACCTTTCAAAGCTCTATACCACTCTATAAAGCCTTAGTAAGACCACACCTAGAGTACTGCATCCAGTTTGGTCACCACACTATAAAAAAGATGTTGAGACTCCAGAAAAAGTGAAGAGAAGAGCAACCAGGATGATTAGCGGACTGAAGACTAAAACATATGAAGAAAGGTTACAGGAACTGGGCTTGGCTAGTCTAGTGAAGAGAAGGACCAGGGGAGACATGATAGCGGTCTTTCAATATTTGAGGGGCTGCCACAGGGAGGAAGGGGTCAAGCTATTTTCTAAAGCGCCTGTAGGCCAGACAAGGAATAATGGATGGAAACTGAACAAGGAGAGATTTAACTTGGAAATAAGGAGAAACTTTCTGACAGCGAGAATAATCAACCAATGGCACAGCTTGCCCTCGGAAGTTGTGGGAGCGCCATCACTTGAGACTTTCAAGAAGAGATTGGACTGCCATTTGTCAGAAATGGTATAGGGTCTCCTGCTTGGGTGGGGGGTTGGACTAGATGAGCTACAAGGTCCCTTCCAACTCTGATTATCTGTAATCTGTAAATGCTGAAAATCAGGTTCATGCCATGGCCAGACTTAAAGAATAAAGAATTGATTAATTATGGGTGAGTATCAATTCTTCTCATCATTAGAGCTTTGTCCATCTAGCTACAGTAGGTCTTCACATAATGTTGTGCCTTGAATGAGAACTCTGGAATGTTTAACGATCCATTTGTTCTTCCTGTTGTCATTTTGTTTTGTTTTTTTGCTATCCATGGTATTCTCAATACCTTATTTCAAACATCAATACTCTTCTATCCTGCTTCTTTCAACCAACTTTGCTTCCCAAGATTTATCAGAACTACTCTAATTTTTGTAAGTGTAGACATATGGTAACCTTTTTTCCAAGGCCTTGTGGCTGATGTACCAAACACTAATCTGCAGGAAATTCTTTCCTTGACTGCTTTACATTTTTGCTTGATCCCAAAAGCCAGAAGTTACCTACCATTTCAATATCTTCACTGTCTATCTTTCATTATTTTTCCTTAACATTTGCTTGCATTCCAATGTTCCTCCCCTCTCTCTCTCTCTCTCTCTCTCTCTCTCTGTGTGTGTGTGTGTGTGTGTGTGTGTATGTTCTGAATAGTAAGCTATAGGATTTTTTTGACTGGAAGCATCAAACTGCAGTCCTTTTCAATTGGCTGATGTCTAGGATGTTAATGTGCAGTTAATTAATGTCATCTTTCCCAAAACTGAACTTTCACATGTCATTTGTTCTGGTTCTTGATATAAGATTCCAGCTTTGGATTTTGTATTTCCCGCTGCTACATCAGGAACTGGATGCCTTGAAGGCTTTAATCTAGGTATGAAGCACCATTTTTCACCTTTCCTACGCTGAAAACTTCTCAGCTCTTTCTCAATAGCTGGTCCTATCCAGTTAATTATTTACTACTTTCTAGCACTTAGTAAATATGGTGGCTAAATAGTATAGCACATTTTCTGTTGGCAGTATACAGATTCAGTGTGGAAGTTTCAAGTGAATTTGGGAAAAAGCTGTAGACAGCCTCTCTTAGTCAATATCAAGCAGCCTTTCCTACCTTCAAAGAAGTTGTAAGTTGGGAAACAGATAGTATCATTCATTCATTCATTCATTCATTCATTCATTCATTCATTCATTCATTCATTCATTCCAGTGTGACTCAGTAAAAGAGTCAGATTTGCTGATCCATAAGATAATATAAGATAATATTACTTTATTAAAAAGACTTGGGAGACAGAACATAAAACATGTTAGCAGTTGTTACATGCCTTCTAGAGAGACAAAGACCTGTATCAGACTGTTCTGTTTTGAACAGTGTGTAAATTACTCAATATGTTTTTTGGCCCTCCCCAACATAAACAATCTTAATAGTAACAATAACCACATAAAATATTACATGATGTTGAACTGATGTTGAGCTGGTATTACAGGATAGGAGTATGGGGGTGGGTGGGAAGAAGTATATCAGGAACAAACCTGCCATATTATATATTGTGACAGTCTATATGTATGCAGTAATTCATGAATAAATGAGATATAATACAAAGTCTAGTATTTCTGGTAATATCATATGATATGGTAATACAAATGAGTATTCGTTCACAAAGAGGTAAGGGTTGCATTGCATTCACAAGGAAGTTCAAACATATATGAACTTGGATTGAATAAAGCAATTCAAAATGAGTTATAAATGTTTTCCTGTTTACATCATTAATCTTGGGCTTAATTTGGCTTCAGAGAACTGGATTTGAAGTTCTGGGAACTGGTTCAACAGGTATAATTGTAGTGGAAGTCCAATTTAGGATTGCATCTTTTCTACTTTCTGTCCAGATTATTGCACATATTTTAAAAAGTCCTTAATTAGATTTCTCAAAAATACAATCAGGAAGATAAATTTAGCCTATCTTACTCCCCACTCCCATCCTCATTTCTCATTCTTTGAAGGCTAACCTTTTTGGGTCAGTTAGGACTTATAATTGAAGGCCTTCGAGTAAACATATTGTTTTGTATATGTGTTTAACTGACCCTAAATTACAGGAAGCTTCAGGCAAGTATTGTAACCACTGACCACTAGTCTTTTCTGTCTATCATGCAGGGTTGAAGCATACCCATCAACAACACACTTACTCTGCTCCGACTGTTTCTGTCTCACTGCCATTAATAAAACCTATAACAGATAACAGATAATCAGAGTTGGAAGGGACCTTATAGGTCATCTAATCCAACCCGCCCCCCCAAGCGGGAGACCCCACACCATTTCTGACAAATGGCAGTCCAATCTCTAATCCATTATCTCTTAGTAGTTTAGCACATTTAGCTTCCTGTGCTGATATTCCTCCTCCTTCATGTTCCTCTTCAATCTTCTGAAACTTAGGGCAGATGGGGAAAACAGCCTCCACACCATCATATTTGACATAGCAAAAGAAGAAGCCACTTTGATGGTTTATGTTTTAAGGTCACAAACAAGAACAAGTAATGTATGGAGCTTTCCTTCTCTTGGTTAGTGAAAAAGAGGACGGCTTAGCCAGCTAAATGTTTCCTGCAAAGATGATCCAATATAATACACCCTTGCAGGTTTTTTGTTTTTCAGTTGACTCCAATAGACTCCTAGACAGGCCCTGCAGTTTTCTTGGCAAGATTTCAGAAGTGGTTTCAGAAGACATGAGAGATAGACTGGCCCAAGGACTTCCAAAGACTGATCTATAGAACTCATGGCCTCCCAGTTTTTAGCCTGATTCGTTTAGCAAGAAAGAAAGGCTCAAAGAGATGAATGCATAACCCTTTCCCATTATCCCTGTTCCATTTTTGCCACAACACCCTTACATTTGTTTCTAGATATGACTATATATAACTTGGATGTTGCAGCAGGAGGTGGGGAATCGAACACAGCCTAGAGTCCCAGGAGGGAATTTCTATTTGCAGAACAGCCTATTTCATAAGTGACAAGATGCATTGCATCCATTTACAGGATTTAATTATAAAAGGACCCAGTACTAAAAGTACTGGCAACTCAAGCTTATAATTTTGTTGTCCGGTGTTAGAATACTGAAAACCCTTCATTTACTCTTTTGCTTTTTGTGGAGGTGTCTGTCAGTGTTTGTTTTGGTCAAGAGAATGGGGGTCACTGCAGCTTCTATGACTAACACTAAGAAAATGAGAAAACACAATCTTCAAGTCAACAACTAATTTTTAAAAATTCAATGCAGAGCCATGTTTTGTAAAAGCAATTGCCATTCCCATTCATAAATACAGATTTTTCCCCACTTATTTTAATTTGCCAAATACACATCCTTTGCTGAACCTTCCTTCCCATATTATATTTCCATTACTTAAAAAAAAAGAACAAGGAATTAACTCAGGAAAAGAGGAATGAACAGTTTGGAATTCATGGAATGTGTCCAGGGTAGAGAAAAAAGTGATACTTCAGCAAAATAAAAAAAATAAGTTTTAAAAAGTTAAATAGTATTTCTCAATTGACATCACATGTCTATGGATATTTTTTTCAACCGAAACACCAAGCTTCCCTTTAAGCATAACATGACTATATATAAGCTTGAGTATTTCTAGATTTAAACATTCAAAAGATTTGCATTTTTCAGTTTATTGTTGCTCTTTTGTGCTCTAATATTGATCTCAAAATAGTACCAGAGAAGTAATTCGTGGTCCATACAATCATTTTTATTAATATATTTCGGTTAGATCCTATCTCTTCCTCTGGAAATTCATGTGTACAGCACCTCCTCCTCAATTTTTCTCTCCTAAGCATCTCTATGAGTATTTTGTGCTCAGAGAAAGCCACTGCCCCATACACTATCAACAAGCTACATAATTTCATTTTCTAGCTGATGTAGTAATTGTGTTCTGCAAAGGGGCTACCTTCTGATAAGAAAATTATTTCAGGAGATATATTTATTCCTATCCCATTATAGGTTACAAAGAAGTAGGAGAGGTATTCGCTATAAAATAAAGATTCAAGGACCGGTGAGTAAAAATGAAACGAGTGAAAATTATCAGTACCCCAACCCTAACAAACACTACACTTGTACCCTTTTTTTCCTCACTGTATTCATTGCTAAATTCTGAATTAATCCTTCTAGTAATGCATCATCATCATCATCATCATCATCATCATCATCATTTGTTAGCAATAGATCAGAATTCTGCAATGCATTTAGTAGTTTTTCTTCACTGTTACTTTCCATTCTTAATTCTGAGATCATTTTCAGGATTTAAAATTTTAAAAATTGCTTATACACTGCGCTTGCAGATCTCCATTCCCTCCATCCTTGACCATATCCCATGCTGCTTGTATCCTCAGAGAGCTTTCCACTTTCCTTGGCAAAAGTAATTTGGGACCACTTTGTACATGTCGCCTAAAGAAGCACAATTGCTTTGTGTCTAAAAGTCATAGTTTTAGCACATTCCATGTATTAGAGAACAGTTTGGGACACTCGTTGACTGGGTTCACATATTACACTAAGTCATCATATGTATTGTTTCTTTTGTTTTGATGTTTATTGTGTTGTTTGAATCCAGCCTTTGTTTGGAATGTGTACCCTCATGTTACACTTTGATGGTTTTTATGTATTAAAAGTAAGAGAATGTTTTATGTATTAGGTTACCTGCAACAAGTTTAAAATATCTAAAAGTAGTTGAAAAGGAATCTCAGGAGTATCTTCTCCATCTGTTCAGTAATACCTTGTCTTCCAAACAACCTCATTTTATTTTGCTCAGCAAACAGCCGAGTCCATCAAGGTAGAATTTAAAAAAAGGGAGGGAAACAGTGTCCATCTTTGTATCACCTTTTTCCAGAGAGGAAATTTGCATCATAATTATCTGTTCTTCTTGGATATTGACGCAGCAGGGATAAGATAGGATGATTTTGAATTGCCTGCAGAAATAATAATATAATAACTCATGGTTAATTGTTTCTATGTCCCAGATCTGCAGAAGGATGTCTGCAAACATGATTTAGCCTCTACTCCTCATGATAACAGTATTTTAGTTAGGTCAGGCTGTCCTAAAACTTTAGGCTCAAATAACGCCCATTCTCCATGTCTTGGGTCCTTAGCGTGAGAAATAGAATCTGTAGACTAGATCTAATACCAGATCTTGTCTTTTGAAAATGGAGATGAGGGGAAAATGTGATACTTCTCATTTTGGCTCTATTTGACATTGGTTGTTTTTTTGACTGCATTAGCAGAGCAACAAACACCTGGAAATTAAATATATCCTGTTTCAAGCTCTGGTCTCAACGTACAGGATAAATTCTAAGTGAGTGGCTGATTTGCTGACCACAAATAACTGGCCATTATTTATATTTTCAGGCAGGCCTAAAAAACGAAGCAGAGGAAAAGGGACAGAATGGTATCTAAAAACGGCATAGTGAAATAAACCTATTAAATGCCCTGCCTTGGTCCAGAGGTGATTGCTGTTTTTGTATGAGTTTTTGTATGAGCAGGAGGAAATGGCTAACTGCTTTTGTAGGAGGTAATTCAGGGCAGGATTTTTGTGCTACGGAAGCCACACCTGCAGAAAACACCAAACAAACCTGAGTTGTATTGCTTTTGTGGTCTGACATTTATGTACATGTAAAAAAAGAAAAAGAAAATAAGAAGAAGCAGACAAGACAAAGGAAAGTGATGGAAATATCTGGCCCAATTCACTACATAGGGAGTTAATGTCTGATTCAAAATATTTCAAAACCCAGACCTTCCAAATCAAAATACTGTCAAAACATGATTACTTTGCTTAGCAATTATCACAAAAATGATAATGAAATAAAATAGTAATATTCCCAGAAAACGTTTAACAACCAGATAACAATCTAAAATTGTTAGAAGTTTCATAAGAAATAATTGAAAAAATATATAAAGATTAACTTCTTTGGACATTGAGCCAGATTCCATGTCACATATCATAAATGGCAATGCAACAATCCTTGGGCAGAAACCCAGAGGCTAAATGATTCATTAAATTTTCTTCTTTGGGGTTACTTAGAATACCACGACTCCAGAGGAAGAATTCAGAAACCCATTTCTTTCCTTGCAGGAAATACCTCGGCCTTTATTTCTTCAGTGTTAGAGCTAAGGATGCTCAGTGCCAGAGAGAAAATGTAGAGAGAATCACTAGACTTTCCTGCTGTGTGTCTTGAAAAGCTCTCTTGAAGGTTGGAAGACCTCCTGGGCAAATTTGATTAAAACGTAAAATCTGTTGGGGTCCAAAGTATCCCATCGCAGAAAATTGGTTTGGAGTCTAACAGATGTTAACTTTCCTCTTCTTTTCTCTTATGACATTAATGAGGCAATATCTGTTCTTTGTCCAAAAAAAACTTTGCCATGGAACTTTGTCCAAACTCCAAAGTTGTCCAAAGCACTTTGGACCAAAGAGCTTTTTCCAAACAACATTAGCATATCATTCCTCCTTGCAGCTGAGATATAGTAACAGGTCTAAGTGTAACTATTTAGCTAACAACAGAAATCCTGAATCTGGATTTCCTTGATATAAGTACAGTATCTAATCAATATTCACATGGTCACTTACTTTGTATAGAATTTTCTGCATTGCCTTTTACTGAAATCCAGAGTGGTTCCTACCTGCCCAAATGGTGTCTTTTGAATGCTCTCAGGTACAGAGGCAAGAGCGTGTGTCTGGGGAACAGATCAGAATGATTCATTTGTTGTGGTAGGTCAGTGCCCATCTGTTTGATGTCTTTTGTTGGCTGTAGTGACTAATGACACTTTCCATTTTAAACCAAAGAGGTTTGAGCAATGATAACATGATTTGATGTGGCTTGCTTGGACACATGATTACTCAGAAAACAGGGGAAGAAGGCCAATAGCTTTTTTTCCCCCTGCAACTCAATAAGCCATAATTTATTCTTTGTCTGCAGTCTACAGATAGTGAACAACTCTCCTTCAGAACTAAGGGCCAATCCCAGCTATCATTTCAGTATTAAGTTATTCACCAGGCATAAATGTTGCAAGCCCCAATAGACTTGTCTCACTGTTCCCATTTCAATTGTCTACATAGAAGAAACCTGCCTGGTAGTTATAAAGCAATGTCTTAACATATGTTCTAAGAGAACCCAGAAGTAAAATATGTAGACAGGGTCTTCCTCCTTGCTTCTTCTCTGTCTCTGTTTTTTTCTGCCTCTGTCTCTGTCTCTGTCTCTGTCTCTCTCTCTCTCTCTCTTTGTCTCTCTCTCTCTCCATAGATGAGTCAGTCTATTCAGTCAACTCTTTCTAGATCAGCAGATTGGTTGGGTCAGACCTGCTGTTAAATGCTGAACCGAAGCAGACAATTCATACATAGGAGCCTTTCTGTGAGTCCCTTGTCACCAGGTAAGCAAACATCTGTCATGGCTGGGGAAGGAAAGGTTTTTGTGGATTGATTCCAAGGAGAGCATAACAAAGGTTTGACATGGAATATTGCAACAAAATGCTTTGCCTTATAGAAGTCAAGAGCCTTCCATTGTCTCTTTAGGTATCTAAACTATCTTAATTATGCATGAAGTAGCTCTGGAAAGATCGCAGACAGAATTGCTTCTCCTTTTGTGGAAGGAGAGAAGTACTGAACTGCTTCCAAAGAAAAAGATTACACCACATTCCTTGCATTCTCTTAAGGTTTTGGTAACAAAGGAAAAAGTAGATCAGAGCATAGGAATTAATCGGGACATATAAAGAGATGCTTCCCTGTCATTCTTATATTCTATTTTACTTCTATATAAGTGAAGCTGCATCAATAACTTTGAAGACAAATCCAGAGCCAGCCTCTGGATATCTAGATGTATCTCCTGAAAGATCCAGAAACTGGATACAGCTGAGAAACTATTTGCTAAACTATCTTTTGATTCTAATGGAGTACAGCCACTGTGCATTGACCTGCTTAAGCTATAGTGCTTGTTTTGCTCTGCTTGTAGCACTCTATAAAACTACATTCTTCTAGATTATATGCAGCTAAAAACAAATAATAGTAATAGTAAATAATAGTAATAGTAAATAATAATAACTAGCTGATGCTTCCACTTCATACTGGTGAAGTCTTGCATAATTTATGATTTGTTGTTTGGCTACTCAGATATTATTTTATTTGAGTTGGTGAAAAAAAATAGCAAGTAAAGAGGTCTAGATTTTATTGTAATTAAACACAGTTACAGATAGGGCCATTTTACTTTAACCTTTACATAGCTTGAATATCTAACAATATGTAGTGATTGCCTTTTGCTAAATACAAATAAGGTGTGAATAATAATAATAACATTTAAGTATATTTGATCCTTTTTGCATTATATTGTTATGAAGGTTCAGGTTAATGCTGTCTAGGAATTGTGGAAGTTGACATGTAACACGCTTCCAATAAGGCAATCTTCTCTTGTGTGATACTGGGGGAAATAAAATTGCCTTATTATGCTATGAACTATCATTTGCTTCACTATAGTTTGCATGTAATTAATTAATTTTACCAAGCTTATAAGGCAGCCAGTTCATATATGAGAGACGTAAGACCACCAAAGCATTAGTAATATTAAAAACAAGAACATAATGTAACAGCTGCATTTCCCAGTGACAAGGAATAACTATAATCCATATACACAATAATGTATATGGAGAGACAAGACTAACCCTTCAGGATCTACAGACTTGCTGAAACAATGGCTTTATGAAAAACTAACAGAGTCGGGTGGCATCTGATAACTTTTTCCTGAGAAAGAGAACAGAATTTTACAAGGCTTGATCTGGATCCCTGAAAGTAACAATCCTTAAAAGTAGGAATTCTGAGGAAGCCCCCTTTTCCAGATTTCAAAAAATAGGCACACACCAATAGGGAAGACAGTCTTTCAACTGTTCAGGTCCTAACTATGGATGGATCTAAAGGTGATAATCTGTGCGTTGGATTGCACCTGGAAGCAAACCAGTAGACAGGGAAGTTCTCAAAGCAGAGCATAACATACTACATTATTTTCGATCCCTAACTGCTTGAGGTATTATTTTCAGGACCACTTGCAGTTTCCAGGTGAACTTCAGGGAGAGTTCCAGGGCAGTGAGTGAAAGGTACATGGCGGTCAGAGCACGAATGGACTGTCAGAAAAGCCTCCTGATCGCAGGAAACTTCATAATTGGGACACAAGATAAATCTCAATGAAAACATTCTGAGATACAATTACTCCTTATTTCCTTCAAGCAGAACTGAGTTTCCTCACCTTAAAAGCCACCTCTAAATAGAGGTCTTGGAGAAAAATCTCTCTGGGGAGTCTCTAAGGCTTAATATTAACTTAATGGCATAGAATCAATTTTTAAAAATCTATTTGAGGGAGCATAATCTCATCCAGAGCCATAGACAGAATCTATCCAGAATAAAAAAGACCTCTGCATTGAAAACCATCTTGCTGAGATTAACTCTAAACCAGAGGTCTCATTCTCGCAGCCCACGGGCCAATTGCGGCCCGCAGGATGATATCCTGTGGCCCCCACCGTGATATGAAAGTATAATAGTGCGTTCTCCATGCGTCGCTAGCTGGCTAAACACTTCTACGTGCGGCCCAGCCTCACCTAGACTCTGCCTCCAGCGGCCCCCAGGTAAATTGTGTTTGAGACCCCTGCTCTAAACCAAGTTCTCCCCATTTAGGCCATCCGCAGCCTTGAAGCCTAAGGGCAGAATCTTAACCCCATCTCTATCTTGGCCTATGTTTAGACAGACAGCTGCCTGACCCTGAGTCAGCAGATGCCCTCCCTCAGTGGCTTTATTGGGGCCATGGTGCTGCAGTGGTTAGAATGCAGTATTGCAGGCTAACTCTGCCCACTACCAGGAGTTCGATCCTTACTGGCTCAAGGTTGACTCAGTCTTCCATCCTTCCGAGGTTGGTAAAATGAGGACCCATATTGTTGGGGGCACCAATAAAGGAATGTAGCTCAAGGTTGAAATGAGGAGTCCTTGGTGTTCTCTGAGCTTGCTTGTTTTCTTGCAGATGTTTCACTAACAAGGTAACATCATCAGTGCAGCGTTGTGGGCAATATGCTGACTCTGTCAATGACTTAGAGAGGGCTGTAAAGCACTGTAAAGCGGTATATAAGTCTAAGTGCTATTGCTATTCCTATTTACATAGATAGGGGAAACTTCTGCAGCATCACCAATGCAGAGGATTGTAGGCTCAACCTCTCACCATGCTTCCACTAACTGGATCTGCCCTCTTAGGAAGGAAGAGAACTCCTGCAGAACAGAGCCTGAACTTCCAATCCTTGCAGCAATCCAGGATACCATTGAGATAGCAAGCAGAATTAATAGGGTGTTGCTTCCCTATCCTAATTTTACCTGGATAGTGAAATGTGCAACATAGTAAGTAAGTAAGTAAGTAAGTAAGTAAGTAAATCCACCAGAAGTCATCTAGAAAAGCATGATATTCTGACTGAATAGGGGCAGATATTGTAATAACCAGAAATTTATTTATTTATATTTTATTTATTTATAACATTTATCAGCCACCCATGTTACCATAAGGTGGGTTGATGCCATAAGAATTGGTTGGCTTTGCACAAGGCACCGAGTCCTAAATATTGCTTATTAATAACCATGGTTGGGTAATGTCTTTCATATTAAGCCAAACCAAATGAGTCTGTCTTATCTTTTAGTGTTTAGTGGTGTTAGTGTGGTATTAGCAATAGCAATAGCATTTAGGCTTTTATATGACCTCATAGCATTTTACAGCACTCTTTGGGCAGTTTACGTCAGCATATTGCCCCCAACAATCTGGGTCATTTTGCTGACTTTGGAAGGCTGGAAGGCTGAACCAACCTGGAGCCCCTGTCAGGATCAAACTCCAGGGTGTGGGCAGAGTTTCCCTAAAATGCTGCACTTTAAACACAGTGCCGCTCAGGGTATTGAAAAGGTGCCATTGAAATAATGAATGGAAATTATGTAAATATTTTTTTCTCTATGGTAATCTACAGTATGTGATAAAAATATGTTGACTCTGCCTAGACGAGAACGTTCTGAATAGTAACTAGGTTTCAGATAGCTAGTAAATCTGTTAACGCTGATAAACCTGGCATGGGAGCAGTTACCCGGAGCTAAATTGAAGATGAGGACATAGAATATTTTTTTCCCCTTCCGTTCAGTTTTGTCCAATTCTGAGAGACAAGTCCCCGCAGTTTTCTTGGCAAGGTTTTTCAGAACTGGTTTGCTATTGCCTCCTTCCTAGGGCTGAAAGTGAGAGATTTACTCAAAACACCCACCTGGCTTTGTGCCTAGGAAAGAGGTAGAACTCACAGTATTCCTCCTTCTAGCCTGATGTCTTAACCACAACATTAAACTGGCTCTTACCTTTAAGGTATAGAAACCAACATACATGCCCATGTAGAAATATCAATATTTGGGGCCTTGGGTTCTTGCTTATTTATCTTTTCCTCCTAAGAGACATACCCAGAGAAACAGTGGTGGGATTCAATTTTTTTTTACTACTGGTTCTGTGGGCATGGCTTGATTGCCATGGCAGGGGAAGGATACTGTAAAATTTCCATTTCCTCCCCACTCCTGGGGGAAGGTTACTACAAAATCCCATTCCCTCCCCATCCTGCTAACCTGCTTTCCAGCTCTGTTCTCCTGTGCAGGGCAACACAAGAAGACCCAGCCCATCAGCTGGGACTCGGGAGGCAGAGAATAGATGGGGGAGGAGCCATTCAGAGGTGGTATTTGCTGGTTTTCCAAGCTACTCAAAATTTCCGCTACCGGTTCTCCAGAACTGGTCAGAACCTGCTGAATACCACCTCTGCTGAGAAATATATTTTGTGATTTTATAATGTTGTAACAGTTATGGTGGCACAGTGGTTAGAATGCAGTATTGCAGGCTAACTCACTGCTCACTCCAGGAGTTTGATCCTAACCAGCTCAAGGTTGACTCAGCCTTTCATCCTTTGGTTGGTAAAAAGAGGACCCAGATTGTTGAGGGCAATATGCTGACTTGGTGAACCCCTTACAGAGGGCTGTAAAGCACTAAGAAGCGGTATATAAGTCTAAGTGCTATTGCTATTGCTAACTACCAAATTTTCCCTGAATAAAATTTTCTGGAAACCAGGTAAACTAAAAGTAGGTAGGAAATAATGTTGGTCTTCTATTCTGGTGCTCTCTGTTCAGTGCTAGCTAAAGTTGCTAGGAATTCTAGGCTAATATATCCACAGGGTACCAATCAGTGATGGGATTCAAAAAATTTTACTATCGGTTCTGTGGGTGTGGCTTGGTGGGCGTGGCAGAAGGATACTGTAAAATCTCCAGTCAGAGGTGGTATTTGCCAGTTCTCTGAACTACCCAAACTTTCTACTACTGGTTCTCCAGAACTGGTCAGAACCTGAATACCACCTCTGGTACCAAGTTAGGCAAATTCCTACATCAGCGGAAACATTGATATGCCATCTTCTAACAGATTCTCATTGAGAGAAAGAAAAAGAAAATCACTCCTCCGCCTGCTGCTTTTCATCAGGAATTAGCAGGGAGAGCTTTTCCATATGAGACAGTAAGGTTTTGCTTATGCAGCTATTGTGGTATTTGTTTAAAAATGCAGATGGGCCACATAGAATCCTTCTTTGAAATGTGAAAGCCTTCCTAAAAAGTCAGAAAACGACACAGCTCTAAAAATAGAACGCTGTGTGATTCAGTAATCTCTGCTGACCATACTGATTTGTTTGCAGATCAGTGGTTATTCTTTTGAGTGTTGGGTTCAACGGTACAGAGGAGAAAATCTGAATAAAATCTCTACAGTACTAATTGTTGTTAGTGGGGGAAATTGGTAAGGGGTTTCTTCTCCAAAATTGGAGGCAAGAACTGAACGGTGAATTAAAATTGGATTTATAGGTTACTCAAGAACTGAGAAAGAAGATTTATTTATTGGCAATGAAGAACTCATCAGGGTGAACTGCTTGAATGTGGGGAGATGGCCGTGAATTGGACTGGGACGCTAGGAAATTATTGTTATTGATGGTACAAGCCTCCCTTCAAATGAGAGACAAGGGCAGCAGTAAAATAATTTCCCCCAGGATGGAGGAACAGAGCGTAGACTTCCAAAATCTAATTAGATCTTGAAAGTATGGTAAGTGTAATTGTAATGACTTTGTCAAATCAGCCTTCTGGGTAAGAAGTAGGGTAATTGGAAGAATCAGGAATTGGGATGTCTAGCTGCTAAACAGAGATTTGATAGAGATGTAGAATCATTTCCAGCGGTTCCTCTGATATTTTATTAACAACATTGATAAAAGACTTCAAAACAGTTACAGATGTTTTGTCCTGGAAAGGATGGGGGTACATGCTCAAGATCATAGGATGAAAACTGGTTGGTTTTCTTCTGCTGCTTTAGGTTAACTTGGAACTAGGAACTTATATAAGAACATACATTTCAATCTGTTCCAGAGTCAGCCCCTGATCACACCTTGCTATCTGAACTCTTCAATGTACTTGTATGAATAATACAATACATTTCAATTTTGTGTGCTCTGCTTGGTAATACACTGTACATTTTATTCTGCTTATTTGAAGGTTTTGTTAGCAATGAAGAAATCATCAGATTGGCAGAAACCGATAAGTCATTCTCTTGATTCATTCCTGATTCCTAGGCCATATAACCCAAACTATATATTCAAACCCTCTTAAAATATGTAATGTTGGCATTCCGGTATCCAACCACAAACAGACTGCATATCCTATCAACTTTGGATTGAGCTTGGCCATAAAACTCATCAGTCTCCTCTTCTTCTGCATCAATGGTTAGAGTATGACTTTGGATAATGGAGCATATGAGAGAGTTGTCTGCAAAATCTAATTGATATTATCTAGTCATTAATGGCATTATATATCCAAGTATTGTCTTTGCTGATTTCTTTCCACTGGTTTTCATATCCTGAGTAGTAAAAGACATGATCCTTAATTTCAGAGTATCCAGTTCCATTTCTGTTCACTATTTGTGCCTAAAATGTTATTCTGTAGTAGAAACATTTCATCTTTAATGCTGTTTAAGTTCCATATCTTGGCCTGAAAGTAAGACTGATAATCCACTTCATTCAGGATCCCTTGAAGCTGTTATGTGACACTTTCTTATAAACTTGCCTAAAAAATAAAGGTTGGATAGTGGAAGAAAATTGCCCAGCATGATTGAGGTTAGGGAACCAACACCATTTTAAAAGATGAAGGGAACAATCTCTTCTTTCAAGGAAGAAATCACCACCACTAGAACCCACCCTCCTGTCACTTCCCAGGAGGCCTTTGCCAACCAGGAGAATCATGGATCTAATAAATAGATGGCCAAAGTCGGTCATGAGGTTACATGCCATCAAGAGGTTATCAACTCTTACTAGTCACAAAGAGAGACTTTCTCCATGATTACCTGACCCTAACCTGATCTTTCAGCTCTTCCAATGGTGCAATCATTGCCACTATAACTCAATCCATCCACCTCTTCTTCTTTTTCCTTCTACCTTTCCACAGCATTACTGTAGAACCTTCTCCAGAGAGCTGGATCATCACATAATGTGTCAGAAGTAGAATAATTTGAACTTGGTCGTTTGTGCTCTGAATGAGAATTATGAGTAGGTTTGTTTGATGATGTAGTTTACTACATTACAAAAATATTTTATAATTTTTGTCTACTATTATCTGTTGCATGGATTGGGATCTACTGTAGTTTCTTGCAAGGATTTGGTATTCGCCAATCTGATGCGCCACTAGAATTAATGAAACTGCAATGCCAATAACTCCTAGCCAACATGGCCAAACCTTTACATTAATAAACTTTTCAGGGTTAACTTTTATTAACTAATTTCATTTAATTCATAAATAGCAGGTCTTATCTGATAATAATCTATGTGTAATAAAATGGTTGGTTATATTCTCTGTGTATATATATTTAATCTTTTCAGGCAGTTAGCTACAATAATAAGATTTCACAGTTCCGATTTAACGATAAAAAGTCCAAAAAAGCAAATCATCCCACAAGTGCAGTTCTGGGATAATAATTAAATCCTTGCTTCATTCCATATATTTGGGTTTGATGTTGTTATAAGTATTAATCTGAAATATTGACCACAAATATCATACCTTCCAATATTAAGAATATTTAACCAAAACCCCATCTGGTCCGAGAGATTTGTTTATTTTCAGATAGATTGCCGGTTTCACCCAATAAATCCTGATGGGTTTCCCATAGAAACTTGCTTTCGCTGTTCATTGATGGACATGCAACCTTTCATTACCACCTTAATCTTGTGCTTGTTCCAAACAAGATTAAAATTTTGTAAATTTTGCCCCATCATTTTCAGAAGTAACTATATAACTCTTGTTCTTGCAAAATGGATAGGGAACAATTGTTTTTAATCCTAATTTTGGGTACTTGGCACCTGAATCAATCTCAATGAGCATTTTACTCAGGGGTGGGATTCAAAATTTTAACAACTGGTTCTGTGGACGTGGCTTAGTTGGTGGGTGTGTCTTGGTGATCATGTGACTGTGTGGGCATGGCCGACTCGACGTCACTCACATCAAGGGGCGCTTGTTCTTGCCTGGCTTCTCATGACAGTGGGGATGCTGCAACAGTTGTAAGTGTGAAAAACAGTCATAAGTCACTTTTTTCAGTGCCATTGTAACTTTGAATGGTCACTAAATGAACTGCTGTAAATCAAGGATTACTTGTACAAAAATACAAAAAGCTTCTTTGCTTGCAAAAATCTGCCCTAAATACCAATCATTAGATTAAAAATACCTGCAAGCTGGAGTTACAAATCAGGCAGGGTGCCAGAGCACCTTGAGGAATTAAAATAGTTAAAATGCAATGATAACTATCAGCAGCCAACTCTTGCTCATAAAGTGAAACCCTTTAGCAGGAAGGTCATTTAAGCTCTCTAGAAAAAGCACACCCAGGAAAAGCAATCCTTAGATCCATTTGCACCACTTAAAGGTACCTGCTGGTCTCACTCATCTCACAAGATATCCTAAGGAAATCATCCAGATTTAAGGAAAGGTCACATGCCCCCCAGAAAGGTAGTAAAAAAATCAGTGCCAAACTTGCATCCTGCCTCTTAGAAGTACATCCCCAAAAGGACAGTGCCAGATACCACTAAAGCAGTGAAGGAAGACCCCCTCCCCAGATAGAAAAAGAAACAATGAAACCATGAAGCTGTTGCTCATTAAACCAATTACCAGAACAAATAGACACAGGAACTAGCCAGATTTCTCAACCCAGTTTCTTTTCAGGAACAGAAATTAATCTTTTTTCCATCTGAAAATTATCCCATCAGTAAACACAGAATTAAACTTCACCAAGCACAGAATTAATATGATCCATCCCCATCTAGTTCTTCTCATTCCCCCCCCCCCCTGTTTTTGTTCTGTTTTCTTCTCAGGTCACTTTTATGATCGAGACACACACACACACACACACACACACGGGATTACAGCTTCTTCATGCTACTCAATTTTAATCCTTACTACTAAGAGTAAAAATAAGCTATTTTGTAACGTCCTGTCTGTCCCCCCCGCCCGCCGGTCCCCCCCGGCTGCTTCCTCTTGTGTGCTGTATGGGAGAGACATTGTAGGCCAAAAGCTCATTGTAGGTTCTCTCGCACAGCTATTTTTCACTGCATAACCTCCACCTCTGCTTGGCCATAAATAACCACATGATCTTTATTTTTAAACCTGCATTACTGCAGTTGTGGAGGGGTGCATGAAGTTAGTAGCTATTAGGCAACCCAAAACAGCTACTCAAGAAGACAACAGTGTAACTGCACCTAGTTCACTTTACTGGGGAGAGGATGCACTCCTCCTCCTTCCTCTTCTTTAAAATGTTATTTGATGTAATTCGTCATCTGCTTGATTTATGCAGCACATGTCACAAATAGAGTGTTGTAGGTTTCTAAAAGCATATTCTCTGACACGTGCCTATCCAGCAGCCACTCTGTTCTGGAAAACTATCACCAGCACTGGATTCTTACGTGACAGGGGCTGCAGTGTTTTCCTTCTCCTTGTTACGTTAACTGTCTCTTCGTTTTTTTTTAAAGGACTTGCAGGGAAGCATGTAAACAATTGTGGTCAGCCCTACAGCAATTGCAGAACTGAGATCTGAGCTTTCCATACCCAATCAGGATTTAGTTTCAAGGCAGGAGAAACAAAAATCTTCAGCAGTGCTAAGAAAAGTACAATGTTCAGATTTAATAAATTCATAAATGAGATGAAATGGAATCCTGGAAGAACCATGACAGGCGAAAGATTTTTTTAAAAAATCCAACTTGTAAGTAAAGTTTGAAATTTGCTGCCATGGGATGTGGTGCTGGTTAGAGCAAGTCATAGAATCCAGTGGCTAATATTTATTTGCTTGCTAGCTTATGTATTCATTTATTTTTCAAATTTAATTATCCTTCATGGCATCATGTGCCTCTGGAGGGCATTTGATGAGAAGCTGTGGGCTTCCTTGTGCAGCTGGATAGCCATTGTGAGAACACTTGGCTCAACCAAATGGACCAAGAGTCTGATACAGCAGGAAACTGATAATAGAATAGAATAACAGAGTTGGAAGGGACCTTTGAGGTCTTCTAGTCCAACCTCCTGCCTAAGCAGGAAACCCTACACCACTACAGACAGTTGGTTATCCAACATCTTTTTAAAAATTTCCAGTGTTGGAGCATTCACAGCTTCTGGAGGCAAGTTGTTCCACTGATTAATTGTTCTGTCAAGAAATTTCTCCTTAGTTCTAAGTTGCTTCTCTCCTTGATTAGTTTCCACCCATTGTTTCTTGTCCTGCCCTCAGGTGCTTTGGAGAATAGCTCTTATAAAAGTTCTGTTTCCTTGAGAACTTGTCAAGCAAGCAAACAAACTTGGTTTTACCAAAATAAAACCTGTCTTCTGATGTACTATTGTATATGAACAGGAGTGTATGTAGGGAGTCAAAAAATCAAGACGATGCCCACAATGATAGGATCGGAGTACTGCCCTTTTTTCTTGTGAATGGCATAATAATAAATCTCACAATTGTGGCTGCCACCTTCCAAAGTAAAGGCACAGATGTCTGAAATATCTTTTGATTGAAGTTTGTCTTATCCATAAATGAACACCTGCAGCATAAAGTTTAACTTAGTGCCATTTCTGCACCAGCTTGATCTAGGAGTCTTTTCTGTGATCAAGTGAATATATCATTTTTGGAAGAAAATAGCACTTCAGCCAAGTTAACACTAGATGTCCCCCTTGTCAGCTAATTTGCTGTTGTCTTCAAGAAGCAGGTAAAACTTTGGAAACAGTTGTATACCTACTGATGGATTGATTCAGCTAGTTTACTAAGCCATTCATTCTGCTGTGACATTCAGATTTACATTTGCCTCCTTCCTACCTACCTATAAAGAGATTAAGGGAAAAAAGCAACCAGGAACAAACATACACACATGTTCAAAGAATGCACTGCTAGTGTATTTGAGTGCAATGCATACATTTTAAGGCCATCTGTTGCAGCTATAACAGTATCATATCTCTGTTCATGTACCACATATGAAATTGTATATGTACATATATATACATGTACGTGCACATATAGATAGAGAATATGTATGTGTCTATATATATATATGTGTGTGTGTGTGTGTGTGATGATGGCAGATGAGATTCTGTCAAAAAGTTGCTACAACTTTAAAAGCACAAACAATGACGTGGGAAAATACCCGAAAAAAGCTGAATAACATACATGTAAGTACCCGTGAAAACTTAAGAAAATTATATATATATGTGTGTGTGTGTGTGTGTGTGTGTGTGTATACACGTGTGTGTGTGTGTGTGTATATATATATATATATATATATATATATATATATATATATATATATATATATATATATATATATATATATATATATATATATATATATATATATATATATATACAACACACACACACACACACACAAGTTGTGTGTGTGTGTGTGTGTATAGATGGATGATAGATAGATGATAGATAGATAGATAAGTAGGTAGGTAAGAATTTAGCACCCACCCCTCTCCTAGAAAATTGAAATATCCTAGGAAATATTGAAAAGGCAGAATATTTCCCCTAAAAAGAGTAGAAACTCAGAAGCAGAAACTCACCTCAGAAGTAGAAGCTCACCCCCACCTTTGTTAATGGGTGGGCCATTAAGGCCTGGGCCAGAATACTTTACATAACAAAGATCTCCAGGTAAAACTATAGCAATTGCCCAAAGCCCTTTTCGGTGCATCATCATTCAGCAAGGCTCAACCAAGCCTGGAACTCAAGACAGCCTACAGAGTTGTCCCTGCATGGCCCCATGGGAGTCTGACAACCAATCAGAATACTAGCTCAAATTCAAATGCCAACAGAGGTTATAAAGCCCACGCACACTCAGCCCTCCTTTTTCTTGATCTTTTCCTTCACCTTGAAGCATGTGATCATCCTTCTTTGGACTTCCAAGCCATGTGGTCCTGCTGTCCACCATTAAACCATCTTTCCAAACAGCCTCCATGTTTCCAGTGTCTTTTTCCCCACTTGGAACTGAACCCAGAAGGATATTTCTTCCAACAGATAGAGAGAGAGAGAGGGAGGGAGGGGGGAGGGAACGAGAGAGACTTGTAAGGAGGTTAAGACACATATTAAAACCTGAATTGCCTAATTAATTTTCCCTTGTACAATCAAAATTATTAAAATTATTAAAGGCAAACACGCTTTTTTGAAAACAAAACAAAAACCAAGCAAAAACAAAACCGATGAGAGCATTAGGAAGGTCATTTTAAGCACTATCCCAAAAGAGGAAATATATGATCAAGAAAAAAAAGGAGAAAAGGTTCAATATATATATGTGCTAATATATAATATAGATGTATGATTGGACACACAAGGAATTTGTGCATAAGTTCTCAGTGTATATACAAACAACCAAGTGATAAATCATAAATCTTAAATCATAAGATATAATCACAAATTATACTGTTGAAAAAAATATCCTTCTGGGTTCAGTTCCAAGTGGGGGAAAAGACACTGGAAACATCGAGGCCGTTAGGAAAGATGGTTTAATGGTGGACAGCAGGACCACATGGCTTGGAGCTCCAAAATGAAAAGGATGAATGATCACAAGCTTCAAGGTGAGAAGAGAAGGTCAAGAAGGGCTGAGATGCTGAGAGTGCCTGGGCTTTATAACCTTTGTTGGGATTTGAATTGAAGCTTGTATTCTGATTGGTTGTCAGACTCCCATGAGGCCATGCAGGGGCAACTCTGTAGGCTGTCCTGAGTTCTAGGCTTAGTTGAGCCTTGCTGGATGATGATGCACCGAAAAGGGCTTTGGTCAATTGCTATAGCTTCATCTGGAGATCTTTGTTATGTAAAGTATTCGGGCCCAGGCCTTAATGGCCCACCCATTAAAAAAGATGGGGGCGAGCTTCTATTTCTGAGGTGAGTTTCTACTTCTGAGTTTCTACTCTTTTTAGGGGAAATATTCTGCCTTTTTAATATTTCCTAGGGTATTACAATTTTCTAGGAGAGGGGTGGGTGCTAACTTCCTACAATACAACACAAACTACAAAGTGATAAACTGTAAGATACCAATAGGAGAAGATAATAGGAAAGGTTAAAATACAGCCCTTCTACATGAGTAAATATTCTTAGGCATAAGTCAATGCTGTGGGAATTATGTGTTTAGCAGAGTGGTGGCATGGCGGGGGGGACTGTAGTTGTTTTGGTATGCAATGCTCTTATATCCGCATTCTGAGGGGAGGAGTTGAAACAGTTTGTGTCTAGGTTGTGAGGAGACTGTAGGTATTTTCTCAGCCCTCTTTCTGGCTTGTGTAGTATACAGGTCCTCAATGGAAAGCAGGCGGGTTGCAATTGATTTTTCTGCCATCCTAACTAACCATTCAAGTCTGTATCTGTCCTGTTTGGTTGCTGTGCCAAAGTAGACAGTTACAGAAGTACAAATGACAACTTCAATAATTCTTCTGTAGAACTGTATCAGCAGCTCCTTGGGCAATCTGAGCTTTCTGAATTGATGAAGGAAGAACATTCTTTGTTATGCCTTTTTAATGATGGTTCTAATGTTAGGTATCCATTTCAGATCCTGGGAGAATATAGAACCGAGAAACTTCAAGCTCTCTACTGCTGATAAAACTGTAATATTGTAAGAGGTGGTAGAACAGGAGTCTACTATCATCTTTACAGTTTTAAGATCCAGATTGTTCTGGCTGCACCAAAAGGCCAGTTGTTCAACCTCCCATCTATAAAACAGGAACTACCTACCCTACCTTTCAAGTTCATTGTTTTATATTAAAGTTTAGGTTCCTCTTCAGCTTATTCTTTCAGTCTATTAAATCTATTTTTAATTGCTTTCGATGCAGGTTTAGAAGAGTACAAAAACATCTGTCTCATACTACTGTTCCTTTGGATTAAGTGTTGAGTCTGTGGAGAATGTCAGTGGCAAGCTTTCTACTTGGCCCTGTAACTGCTCAACCACAAAAAACTTAAGAAGTTGGACAAATGTAATTCCATAAATGTTATTGTAGGAGGCAAGGGAAAGGAAGAGATATTGTTTTCATACAAGATGACGGGGGAAACCATGAAATATAGACCTTAAAAAAATATATCCCACAAGAGAAAATAGAGAGGAATTTTCAGATCTCAGACAGATGAAAATTCAAGAGTACAGCTAATGATGAATAACAAATGTCTAGTTTTGAACAGTTAATGGAGCCTTTAAATCAGTAAGGAGAAAGAAATGGCATGGATGAGGAAAGGGAAAGTAATCCATCTGTGGGGCAACTTATTATTTTGCATAAGTTGTTCAGACTGTTGAGTGTGCACCCAACATGCACAGGTACTAAAATTCAGGCAGAGAGACAAAAATAATGTGTATCTCACCAAGGTGAGCAATTCTAATTTGTACATACTATGAAAGTCTTTTATTTTCAGGTATAAAAGTACAGGTAGTCTTCGAATTACGACCATAACTGAGTCCAAATTTTATGCCGTTAAGTGAGATATTTGTAAAGTGAGTTTTGTCCCATTTTATGACCTTTCTTGCCACCATCGTTAAGTGAATCATTGCAGCTGTTAAATTAGTAACATGGTTATTAAGTGATTCTGGCTTCCCCCATTGACTTGGCTTGTTGGCAAAAACTGATCACATGATTCAGGACACAGCAACCGTCATAACTATGAGTTGATGGTCAAGCATCTGACTTTTGAGCGCATGGCTGTGGGGATGCTGCAATGGTCATAAGTGTGAAAAATGTTCATAAGTGGAAAGAGTTGGTATAATCAGATCAGGACTGAAACTTGCACAACATTACCAGACAGAGAAAATAGGAAAAATGTCTATTCCACTCAGCAATTTTTTTCCATTACATTTTTCCAGGTACCACTTATAAGGCCAGTCATGGTTTATGAGTCTGCAGAGATTCTCAGTCATCCAGGTCATGGTTATCCCAAAGGTGCTTTTTCAGGAGGCAACTGGACTTTCTTCTTTTTTTTCTTTGAAGCTGTTTCACTTCTCATCCAAGAAGCCTCTTCAGCTCTGACAGGATGAGGAATGCAAGGATTTATATAACTTGCAGACAGCTGGTCATTTGCATTCTTTTAGAGGGTCATTGAAGCACTTGGAGAGTTACTCAGGTGACCCTGAGGACTCAGATAAACCTCCAAGGGCTTCAATGTCCCTCTAAAATGATGCAAATGACCAGCTGTCTGCAAGGATTCCATTCCTCACCATCCTGTCAGAGCTGAAGAGGCTTCTTGGATGAGAAGTGAAACAGCTTCAAAGAAAAAACAAGAAAATCCAAATGCCTCCTGAAAAAGCACCTTTGGGACAATCATGGTTTTTTTATGGAGACGTCTTTTTAATAGCAACATACTGAGATCATGCAAAGCACACCACATTTATGCTATTGAAAAAGTGAGAAAAAATAAATTTTAATATGGATTTTGTATTTTTTTTAAGATGAAAATTTCTTTGAATTTTTTAAATGTGTCTTTTTCTTAAGTGTACACTTATGAAGAACAACTTTTTTTGGGGGGGGGGAAACATATCTGAAAGTGCTTTTCAGCCAAACCAAATTCCATAAACTGCCCTATTTCTAATCTGCTCCATTAATCTGCAGTAATGGATTGCCTTGCACTATTATTCCAAGCCATTTTATAGCCACAGAATGTTAATAATGTTTCTTCAACTAGAAACAAAAATAAATAAAATGAAGGACCATGCAAGACAAGCTTTCAAATATTTTTTTTAATATAATTGCATTTCTTAGGAAGCCTAATACTATTGGAACTCCTTTTTAAAAGATGATTGATTTGATTCGATCTGATCTGATCTGATTTACATCCTGCATTTCTTACAGGGTGGTAAATACAATACTGTCCTAATTTTTTTTTTCCACAACAACCTACTTGTGGGATAATCTATGGAGACAGAAACTGACTGGCACAACCTTACTCAATGAGTTCCCATGGCTGTGAGTGGATTTAAACCTTGATCTTTAAATCCTGGCTCAAAATTCAACATTCAATTAATGAAGAAGAGAAGCAACCTAGAACTAAGGAGAAATTTTCTGACAGGTAGAACAATTAATCAATGGAACAACTTGCCTCCAGAAGTTGTAAATGCTCCAATACTGGAGGTTTTTAAGAAGAGATTGGATAACCATTTGTCTGATATAGGGTCTCCTGCTAGAACAGGGGGTTGGACTAGAAGACCTCCATGGTCCCTTCCAACTTGTTATTCTGTTATTATAAGTACTACACCATACTGGCTCTCCTTCAGAGTAAGTGACCCTTAATTCAATGCCACATGGTTCCAATAAACTGTAAGTTTACACATATCTGTGAATGGAATTGGAACTGAAAGACGTCATCCGTTTACCCACCCATCCTTCCATCTACCAAAACTGCAACAGCATCATTTGTCAATCCATATGGGGACGGGGAGAGACTTAAGTAAACAGTGGCATAGAAGCCTGTTGACAAGTTCCAGATAAAGCTCTGAATAACTGAAGAATCATTGGACAAAGTTGACAAGCCACAGCCCAACATTTGGATGAGTGAGATTTCTAATCAACTAAGATCAGTGAATTTTTTGCAATTGATGTCACCAAAAATAACTTTGAAACACCTAAGCGCTTATACTCTCATTAGTTCAAGTATTATTTACAAGCTATAAGAAAAAAAATTAATGAGTCCTAAAATACACTTAAAAATGCATAATTGACAAAAAAATAAAACCTTTAACTTTAAAACATTTAGAATAAAATGACTTGTCTATTGTTTCAATATGATTCTTTTAGTCAATAGCCTCTCTGCCCCTGTGTTCAATATAATAATTCCTGATAAATAGTCAGTTTCAAGAACTTTGGTATATAGTTCAACATTACAATAAAATATTTAACATTTCAAGCAAGGATCCCCAAGCCCCAGGCCACAGCCCATTCAGAACCGGGCCATGCAAGCAGCGGATGAGCACTTGCACACACACAGCTCCATTTCAATATGTGGCACACACACCTGCCACTCACACAAAACCATCTCCTCTCCTCCCCCGCTGCCAGTCCACCAAGCTGGAAAGGTTGGGGACTGTGATTTAAACAGTTCCATGCAGTTCCACTTATATATATTATTACATTATTCCCCAAAAAATATTGGACAATCAAATGACCATATCATACAAGTCATTGAACCCTCAATTTTTTTAAACCACCAACACAGAAAATCTGATATGTATCCTTTTAAATGCATCCTTTTGGGAGTCCAATATACCCTAAACACGTTTTTTTTATAAATCAGCTTTAATCTCAGATGCATAGATATTTTTTAAAATGTGAATCCATTGATAGGGGCATTACTGAAGATTCCAGTTCTTTATGTTTGGAATGTCCCAGAAATGTCCACTATAATAGTTTCCATGCGTGTATATGTATGTGAACATAAAATCTAGTTTTATTTCTGTCATGGGTTCCATCATGTAGGAAAACATCTTGTTTGCTTGTGCTCTCATTCATGGCTTCTCCTTTTATAGCCATTCACCCTCCAAATACATTTGATGGACATTGCAGTCTGGACAGCAAGAGATTGGGAGAAGCTGCTCTACATATTTCCTTGCAGGTTGCTTGTGTCTCACTTGTTTCATCTTTGCTGCAAAGGTTGGGAAAGAAATTTCACCATGGATGATGTTTCCTGCCCTTCTTCAAGAATTTTGAATAATCAAATGATTAGACTTTCAACAACAACAAAAACAAGCCTTGTTTGTCTTTGGTGTGTATATGCTTGCTCCTTCTTGAGTCTCCCTCCCTCCCTCCCTCCCTCCGTGTGTGTGTGTGTGTGTGTGTGTGTTTACTTTCATTTCCATAAAACCCAAAACCTTATCAGAAAATACAGTATAACAGTCAAGCCAAGAGTAGACAAGCCTAAAATTATGAGAACACTGCTCAGATCAATCACAATTCTGACAATGGAGGCAGGAGCTTGTATTCATTCAAGTATTCTGCTGGAGTCACAGGCCATCGATAAGCAAGGACAGATTCTAAAAATAGTGGTGAATCTTAAAACAGAAACATGGAACTTGCTAACTTATTTCCCACTGCTCTAGCCCACTGAGTTCTAGCTCGGTGGTTGCCAACGAGTGGTCCACGAGAAAATTTTGGTGATCCGCAGAGAAATGTCACCCCCAGAGCACACACCCCCAAAGCAATTAATTTAGGCTGTGCAGGAACACAAGGCTGCTCCGCCCACATGGTCCATGGGAACACAAGGCTTGCATTGGAACAACACAAGGTAGTAAGGGGAGGGGGGGGAAGAGTGGAGTGGGGAACTTGCCTGGCCACTGGGCTGCTTCTTTCCACTTCCTTCTTCTTCTGCTTTTGGCTGCACGCAAGGAAAGCAGCAAAAGTCTTTCTTTCTCTCCCCCAAACTCCACCAGAAATTAGTCCTTGGGACCCTGTAAGGCCTCCTACTCCAAGAGGCTGCGCCGGCAAAGACTCACTTCTGGCAGAGTTTGGGGGGAGAGAAAGAAAGACTTCTGCTGCTTCTGTTGCTTTCTTTGCATGAAGCCAAAAGATCCCAAATAAAGAACGATCAATCGGTAGGAAAACGGGGTGGGGAATTTTACTGCAGTTTTTTGGGGGGATTTTCCCAGTGTCTCTGCAGACAGGGACCCTGGGAAAATTCCCCCAAAAATTCTGCAGGAAAATCCCCAACCCCGTTTTTCTACCGATCGCAGAATACCGTCTCTCTCTCTCTCTCTCTCTCTCTCTCTCTCTCCCCCACCCCAAGAATTTGGAGGGGATGGGGTATATGTGAGGGACCTCTCTCTCCCAACAACGTCAGCAAGCCACCACCAGTCAAAATTCATATTAGTGGTCCACAGGATTTAAAATTATGAGTTTGGTGGTCCCTGAGGTTCAAAAGGTTGGCAACCCCTGTTCTAGCTAGTTCCTCTATTAAAACATTTCAGAGGGGCCCTTGGAGCATGAGGCCATTAAATATAACAAGACAGCACCCTAATCTATCCTTCCTTATTTTAGCAATAGTAATACACAGGTGTTGATGTAGAAATATAGATATATTGTAGATACTGTACAGATATAGATCCATACACGTATCCATATCTATCTATTCCAAGGTTCAGAGAAGGACAACGCTCCCACTGGCATCTGAAATTATCCACAATCTGTAGGCGGTGATTGAAACAACACATCTTACTTCTTGTTCTATATTTTTGCTATTCTGTTTATCTCAGTTTTGGGGTCAGTTTTCAGAAAACAAATAAGCTAATGGTTTGGTTTCTTAGGTGGCTTAGAGATTGCTGCTTCAACTAACTGTAACAGGGCATTATGTCTGGATCAAACAGTTGCTGATAATACTACCAATGTCATTTTGTGATGCCATGTGAGGTGAATCGACAACTTGACCTGAGGAAGTCCTCAGAGAAGTGAAAAGGATTTGCTCATTTGCTGTTATCCAAACCCATATTTTTCTTAACCACTCCCATGTTTGGTGTTTGCTTTGAAAAAGAGCCAATTATTTGATACTTAATCAAAACAACAAGGAACAGTGCAGTTATACTGTTGTTTTTGTGTGTGTGTGTGTGTGTGTGTGCACGCGCACACACGCACGCACGTGTGTAGGCTGTGGATCCCTTTTCCCCTTTTTGGAACCTCTTCTGATTATAAATGCAGCTTCCTGTCATTTGACATGGGAAACAGATGAAAGATCTCAAATAGATCTCACATTTAACAGGAAACTATGCCAAAACCTTGCTCTGGGTGCATATGTGCTATAATTCTGCACATTCTAACAGCATTTAGCTCCTCTCCAGAAGCCACTTATTTCTGATTACAAACAATAAAAATAATCCAGAAAAGCTTAGTCTTTCTTTCTTTCTTTCTTTCTTTCTTTCTTTCTTTCTTTCTTTCTTTCTTTCTTTCTTTCTTTCTTTCTTTCTTTCTTTCTTTCTTTCTTTCTTTCTTTCTTTCTTTCTTTCTTTCTTTCTTTCTTCTGTCTGCCTATTTTTTATCTAGACAGAGATAGGGATTGAACTGGTACCTCATAAACATATGGCTCTTGTCCTGCTTTTATTTGTTTTTATTTATTAAACACCATTTTATTGATTTAATACTATGGCATTGAGTAGGCATATTCAGAAAGGCTTTTCAAAGATTGAGGGAACCAAACATACTGCACACTGTCTTGCTCTGTATGTTGAATGATACTTTGGTGAGGTGGGTAATACCTAAAATAATGCCTATAAATAATGCTTGGAAACTTTTCCTCCCGCTTTGAACATGCCACGACATGGAAGATATCATTACTATTTGGGCTCCTTTCGCTGAGATCCCGCTAAATTTCTTTTCCAGGACTGAAGACCTGAGTCCAAGGAAGGAAAAGAGATGTCTAGAGGGAAACCACAACATTCCCTGCCATGACAGAAAAATTTGACCTGCCAATGGCAGATTACAACCAGCCCAAGCTTCTTTATTGCAGCAATGGAGGTCAGTTCCTGAGGATCCTTCCAGATGGCAAAGTGGATGGCACAAGGGACAGGAGTGACAACCACAGTAAGCGGCTGTTATTGTTATTGTAGCTGTTATTTCTGACCCAACTAATAAGTTCAGTGACCTTCTCTTAGTGGCTTTCAACTTTGTGGCATGGCAAAAGATTTGGAGGCATCCTCTGTGTGAAGACCAAATGATTCTGGCACAATTCATATAAAAACATGTCATTCTGTCACTTAATGAGGGTAGAAACAGCATGCAGAGACCTGTTCCTATCCCTATCCAGTTTGAGTGGTCCTGATACATTCTGGCTGATATAACAAAGCATCACATTTATTTTTAGAGTACTACTATAAATAAGATGTCAAATGCTACATACACATCCACATCCACACACATATCCACAAACACTGAAAGTCAAGTCAGTTAAGTAGTCAGAAGTAACCCATCCAAAGCCCATTAGAGTTTTTAAGTGTGGTGTTAATTAATTAAACCATTAACTCAAACATAAATTGTAGTTGGCTATATCTAATAGCAATAGCACTTAGACTTATATACCGCTTCATAGTGCTTTACAGCCCTCTCTAAGCAGTTTTCAGAGTCAGCCTATTGCCCCCAACAATCTGGGTCCTCATTTTACTGACCTCAGAAAGATGGAAGGCTGAGTCAACCTTGAGCCTGGTGGGATTTGAACTGCTAAACTGCAGTCAACCGGCAGTCATCAGCCTACAGTACTGCATTCTAACCACTGTGCCTCCACAGCTCTTATAAGCAGAGCCAGAAGACCTATATTCTATTTGTATAATTAATCAACCATACCTTCTGGAGACACAGTCTGAAGGTCAGAATGGCATGCAGCTGCATACCACCCAGTCCACAATTGTTTATTTTATTTTATTTAGTTATTTTATTTGTCAAAAGCTTACAATATAACAGAAACAAGAATAAACATAAGTTTAAATACAAGGAATAGGAACTAATAATTGGGGACAATAAGACAGGGACAGTAGGCACGATTGTGCACTTATGCACGACCCTTTGTTTGTTCCCCAAACAATTTCATTTGAATATGATTGGACACTGGGAGATCAGCAGTGGGGACTGGCTCATGGGTGGAAAGTTAAACTTAAGAGGTTTTGGTGCCCAAATTTCAGTTCTGGCTTTGCTCTACTGTATTCTGCTTGACCTGTAGTAAACTATACCTTTTTCACCAAACTGAATCAAGGATTGTTCTTATTTAAAGGTTCTAGCTGATGCAGGGCTGACACTAGGTCAGTCTCCAAATATTCTCCTCTCCTTCTGTTAGTTGAAGAAAGGATTGGATATGTTGTATCAGAATAACAAAGCTCAGTGGTGGGATTCAATTTTTTTTACTACCGGTTCTGTGGGTGTGGCTTGCTGGGCGTGGCAGGGGAAGGATACTGTAAAATCTCCAGTCAGAAGTGGTATTTGCCGGTTCTCCGAACTACTCAAAATTTCCGCTTCCGGTTCTCCAGAACTGGCCAGAACCTGCTGAATACCACCTCTGACAAAGCTCCAGATGAAGACCCATAATGAGATTTTATGCAACATGCTTGCAAAAGCCAAATTATATTTCTGTTGTGCCTCTTTCTGGCAATATCTTCTGGAAGAGACGGGTAAAGTGCCATAATTATTTTTTTTAACATTTCCCTACCCTGAGCATATTCAATCAATTGATCCAAATAGGAAAAAAATATTGTTCTGTGTTATTGCATAGCACTTACCAACAGTTTACAAAGGCTGTTTCAACATTATGAATCCCCTGTAATATCTAACTGGGCCCTTAGTTATTTTTAACAGATGTATAATTTGGAGGGGAGAAAAGCTCTCCACAGTCTTTAAACATAATGTTTGTCTGGATTAACTGTTGCATCCCTGTTCATTTGGACTAAATCCACTGACGGTTGCCTTTTGCTTTAACCACATCTATTACTGGTACAGTAGGAACCCACAAATGTATTGAAAATAGTGCCAGGAGAAATTGCAACATCTCTATCTAGGAATCCACGGGGTCCTGCATAAGCAATGGGTTGGACTAGAAGACCTCCAAGGTCCCTTCCAACTCTCTTATTCTATTAAATTCTGTTAGATTTCAGCTACAATAGCCCACCTTTTAGGAAAGTTTACACCAGCGATTGACCTGTGATACTGGTACTCTAAAGAGGACTACAGGAAAATTGGACATATTTCTGCTGTGGCAGCAAAAGCTATAAACATGTCTTATAAGCATTTAAAGCTTGTAGCTGCTCTCCTTTACATATATTAAATCTCCCACTGACATGCCCTTCTTGATAATACCCATTTGCCTGTTTGTTTGAAGTGGCATCCTTGCACTAATTTAAAGTCTGTTGTCTTGCCAAGACAAAATGCCTTTTATGTCTGTTTGTGCAGGATGTATTCTCAGCTCGGATTCATTTTCCTGAGGGAGTAGAACGTACTGAAAAGCCTCCTCTGTGCCATAACAGCCTGGAAAGAGGAAATGAGAAGGCTAGGAAATCTGCAGGAGTCTATCTTTATTTCTTAGGACACAAACAATTTGGTCTATTGATCCGAAGCTTGCTCTTTGTGCCACACTCAATAAAAATGTCCAGTTGACCGAGAAGCTGACAAAATGCAGTTTTAACCCTACTTTTACGTATTATTAACTAGAGCATGAAGTTTGCTGGGTTTTGCCACTGTAATCCTGTTTCAGATTTAATGATCTTCACAATGGACCATGGCAGCCAAATATTTCTATACTAACAAGAAAGGTACAAAGCAAAATTGTAACTCATCAATCCGGCTCCCTAAGTGTATAGAGGCAAAATACCCACTCAGATGCCTGAGATTTATCCCCTATCAGCAGGAAAGGACAGAAGTAGAAGAGACAAGGCAGAGAGTGAAACCCTCTCCCCTCTTAGGATTTTTCCCCCCGTTTGTTTTGTCTTTTTTTGTGTGTGTGTGTGTGTGTGCCTTTGAATTAATCTTGACTCCTGGTGATTGCCTGGACAAACCCTGCCATTGTCTTTGCAAGATTCTGAACTAATTTGCCATCCTCTGCTTCTTCTTAGGGCTGAGAGAGAATGAATGGCCCAAGATCATCCAGCTGACATCATGCCTAAAGTGGGACTTTTGCTGGGAGATATTATTATTCTGGTTGATTTCAGAGCCAGCCAGATGTTTAGGCTGGGTTTGGGCAGTGGTGGTATTCAAAAAATTTTATTTCCAGTTCTGTGGGAGTAGCTTGGTGGGTATGGTGTGGCTTGGTGGGCATGGCAGGGGAAGGATATACTGCAAAATCTCCATTTCCACTCCCCTCCAGAGGAAGGATACTGTACAATCCCCATTCCCTCCACACTCTGGGGGAAGGTTACTGCAAAATCCTATTCCCTCCCCACCCCATTAACCTGTTTTCCAGTTCCATTCTCCTGTGCAGGGCAAACAAAGAAGACCAGCCAATCCGCTGGGACTCGGGAGGCAGAAAATAGATGGGGGTGGGGCTAGTCAGAGGTGGTATTTGCCGGTTCTCTGAACTACTCAAAATTTCTGCTACTGGTACTCCAGAACCTGTCAGAACTTCTGGGTTTGGGATTTTGGTCCCAAGCTTTCAAAGGGCATGGGACAGGCAGATATTGTTTTTTAATAATATTAAAGGTGTCGCTACAGGATATTATCATTACGGTTCATTGCACAATCAGCCAGATGTTCAGACTGGATTTGACATGTCTACCTATCAAGTGGCTGATGTGGATATTTGATGGTATTATCATTTTTGGTTCATCGCACAGTCAGCCAGATGTTCAGACTGGATTTGGCTGGATTCCACCTATTGAGTCCTGAAATAGGCAGATGTGGCTTTATTAAAAGTATCATCACAGGATGTAATTATTATCGTTATTATTGGTATGCAGATTGTCCCAAATTTAGTGCTACCTAACACAATAGCTGCATTTAGCTGACTTTATTTGATCTTAAAATTAAGCAGGATCAAACACGGTCAATGTGACTGAGTGGGAGATTCTTGGGTAATCCCAAGATTGTAGCCCAAACTATTAAGTTAAAAGAGGAATCCTAAAATGGCAAATAACTTTTGTATTGTAGTACAGGAAGCTACATGATTGAAGCTAGATCATCAACAACTGAGCTTCACTCAAGGGAGATGAGCTTTACTTATTAAAAAAAAATAAGAGTTCAATTATTCCATGTTTCTATTATTCAACAGATTTTTATGTGGTAAGGAAAAAAAATGCAATCAGTACAAAAGCAAGGGTGGGTAACAAGTGAAAGTTGCCAACATAAATCTGAACCAGATAGGGGTATGTGGTGACTGTACAACTAACATCTCATCTGGAAAGTCCTTACATCTGCTAATATCTATCCAGTGGTAGTGCAGTGTAGAAAACTGGCTTTTGGCCTCTGATAGGAAGCAAATTTTCCCATGCTATCAGTTAATCTGCCTTTCCATTCTTTGTGCTTTTACAGGTTTACAAATTGACTGTCTTCTTTATGACTCTACAGTATATGTGCATGATTTATCTACTTCTAGTTCTCCACTTCTTTTTCTATATTTCTAATATATCAATCACATATATACTATGAAAATCTTGAAATATTTGATGCTGGGATGAAATTCCTTGCATCGTGCATTGCTGAGCACTAACTGGAATCCAGCTGGATTCCTTGGTGCAAGATGTGCTGAAGATGGAGTCAAACGCACATGCCAATTCTAAGAAAAGCACTTATTTTAAAAAAGAAAAGCCACAAGAATACGTGGTTTTCCTTCCCTGCCCCAGCTCTGTGCTCTCTCGCTCTCTCCCTCCCTCTCTTTTTTTTTTCTGAAGTTGGTTGAGGTTTATTACATATTCATGCTTGAACCCTCAACACTGGTCTGAATGAAGATGATCTCATCCTGAATAAACACAGCAAAGGACAGGCAGGAAGTCGCTAATGTAGAGTAAACTGGCATATAGCCTTTCTGAAATCTTGTTCAAGTGATAGAGGTAGGAAAGCAAACAAGATAGAGATTCTGTAAAAGCACAAGTGTGCTTCCAGTTTTCAAGAACAAGCACAAGACAAAATGCCACATGCTGTGAAATCACTTATCAGAAATCCATGCCCAAGGAGGCAGCCTGATTTCAAGTGCTACATAGGCTAAATGGGACTCACTTTTCGGAAATTTTGGCTAAGTATCCTCATTTCTTAACTCAGAAATCTCCTGCAGGGGTCTGGACTTGCTGACATCCTGTGCTCATTCTGGGATCTAAAAATGTACATAACAAATTCTTCATGTCTCATACAGCTGGTTTCTTAAAAATCAGCCATTTCCATCCCTGCTGTAGACCATTTCTCAATCACTAAAATGCCATGCATGGAAAGTGCAATGCAGCTAAAATGTAACACATGCTTTTGCCAGCACTTTGAATTTCAACATTAGGTTCCAACAGCAGCCTAGTCAAAACACTTGTGATAAAGTGCTTAGATATTAAGCGTAAATCAAAATGTCTCTCTTCTAGATCGCAGTTCTTCAACCTGGTTTCCTCCGATTATATGGAGCTTGAACTCCCAGAACTTCCGGGGCAGTATGATCATGGACTGGGTCAGCCTATTCCCATTGCCCTTATACTTCTAGGTATCAATGTCTCAATATCTTGACTGTCTGATAATCAGATTTCCAAAGCAGTCCACTGGCTTTGTAGCTTTCTTCAAGCAAAACCAAGTAATATGAGGAACACCTAGCATCCAGGCTTGGATGAAATGGTTTCCCATGTGACATGGGAAATCTTCCACAAGAAAAAGAAGTTGCATTGCCATGATGAGAAATGCCAAAAATGCACAGAAAGCCACTTCAAGTCTCCAACCTGAATCAAGAGATCTACCTTGAAGCCATTATGCCATTGCAGAATGCATGTGTGAATCATCAGTCCCATGAATGGATGCACCAGATAAGAAAAGAAACTAATTTCATGGCAACCGAAGGGAAGATGTCTAGACTGACAACTGCACATCCATCAGCAGACAGGGGTTATGAGAATGAGAGAAAAACCACTTGTATAAATACTTGGCAGGTTTAATAGAGGACACCTTCATCATCCCCATGCTCATCAAGGATAGAAGCCTTGAGAGTTCCGGTTTGCAAGGCTTTGGCGGCAGCAGGAATCCGCGATCGTGCACAGTTCCTGCTGCGCTCGCTGCTGGAGTGCCCCCAATCCAGTTGGATTTGGAGGCTATAGTTACCCCGTAGAGGTAACTGAAGACAGGGGAGATCCGGGCAGGGGTCCGGGGGAATCACAACCCCCCTCCTCAGCCGGCTTAACTCCCTTTTCCAAAGGCGGTGGAGTGGTGGTCAGCAATGGCCGCCACAAAGAAGCTTTCAGCCGGACAAGAATGTGCAGGAGGAAGCTGAGAAAGTGAAAGTTTTTGGCTGAACCGGGACAACAAGTAACGTCTAAATACCCTGGAAATTCAACTTTCTTAAAGATACATTGTGCCCTAAGAAGATCGTAAAAAGCGGCGGATGAAAGTGAAAAGGGAAAGTTTGTTTTTTCTCACTCTCTTTCCCTACGGAGATAGCAGATGGAAATCGGAAAAACCCGTTTTGGCAACAGAAGGTAATTAAATCTGAAAATTAAAGCCAAGGGGACATTAAAGATTTCTGAACATTGGAATTAAAAATTAAAATCTTTTTGCTATAAGTGGGAAGGGAGAGGTAAAGAATTTATATTAAGACTTTGCTGGAGGAGACTGCTTGGAGCTTATAAGATCAGAGATAAACTGTAATAAGACTTCTAAAAAATACATTTTGGAACTTTGCAATTGAATTCTACCCCAGGAAGAGAAAGTATAAAAAGAAGAAAGTGCTAAATGAAACAGTTTGTGTTGATTTGGATTGCTTGGTGACTTTGGGACTTTTGGAAACTATTTTTTGAAAGATTAAAAACATTTGGGTTGTTTAAAAAAAATCTCACAATGGCATTATCTGTTGAAGAATTGAAAATGGAATTCAAAAAGCTAAAAGAAGAGGAACAAGAAGGGAAGGGCTCTTCTGGATCTGTTTTTCACTTCTTAGAAATGGCAATTTCTACCTACCAGGAATTACAACAACAAGAAGGCTGGGATGAAGAAGAAGAAGCCATCTTTAATGAACAAACAATTTTAGTTGAGGAAGAAAAGGGAAAGAGGGGAAAGAGAATGGAGAATTTAAGATTTAAAAAAACAACCAAGAAAGGGAAAAATAAGGTGAAAAATCGATACAATGTCAGAAAGCAACAGAAAAGAGGAATACAACAGAGAGGGGAGACTAAGAGGGCAGAGATTAAGAGACGGGGGGGAGGTAAAAAGGCTAGATTTGACAAGAAAGGAAGGGAAAGGGGGAAGAGAAGTTATAAAGGCTTGAAACAAGATGTTAAAAAACAGGGGGTTTTTCAGAGACAAAGGGTAAAATACAATTAAAAAAGAGATTCTGCAAAAGTACATAAGACTGTATTGTAGTATTTGTATTTGAAATAGAGTTAGAAAATTGGAATATTATAAGAGTTAATAAAATATTAAAGGGAATGTGTAAAATGTCTAAGATTTAATGATAGAGTTTAATTTGCTATGGAACATTGTTTTAACTATATTATAAACTTATTATTTTTTTATTTTAAAATGTAGTATGTAGAATGTACTAAGCAGAATCAGAATGGAAATTATATATTATTTTAAGTGTTAAATTTAGGGGAAAGATAGAAAGGCGTCACACTTCAACCAGTGATTACAGGAGAAATTTTGTATTAAAGAGAAAAGATAAATAGATAATTGAAAAAGAACGGACAAAAGATACAAGTATAATGATTTAAACTGAGATGAAATAAATAAAATAGAATTAAGAGAGTGAAAAGAGGGGAGAAGACATATAGAAAATATAGAATGCTAAATAAGATATGAAATGGTATATAAGGTGAGCATGAATTTGATTTATGTCTGTATAAAAAGATGTAACCCGGGACTAAGCCGCTTTCCAAAAAGAAGTTTTATGTTTTCATGTTTTGTGTTTCGTTTGTCTATGTTTGTTTATTGAAAATTAATAAAAATTTTGGAAAAAAAAAGGATAGAAGCCTTGGCTATACATACGTTTAAACACTATGAAATAAAGAGAGGCAATGAATTATAGTTGGTAGGAGCCTTTTGGAGCACTGAGTCCAGTCCCCGGTCTAGGGGAAATGGAGTCAAAAGTCAGGCTGGCAGCCTGATACATGTGTGCGTGTGTGTGTCTCTGTGTGTGTGTGTGTCTGTGTGTCTAGGGGTCTGTGTATCTAGATGTCTGTGTGTCTGTGTTTGTGTGTGTGTGTGTGTGTGTGTGTGTGTAGATGTGGATGCTACCTTGACTTTTTCCTTTACCCCCAATCCCATAGACACACTGGTCAGGACAGGTATCCAAATTAAAGCCTCCTTAAAAGGTCAGAGCTTCTGTTTGAATGTAAGACCATTCTTTCAAGTCTTCCCTCTGGAACCATATAGATTTTTTTTCCAGTATGGTATTTTTTATTTATTTTATAAAGCGGGTTTTTATGGCCCGCCAGTCTGTGTTGTTGTTTTTTTTAATATGTACGTCACACATACCTGCATTTCAAACTAAGCAACTTCAGGCTTTTTCAGAGTTGCCCAAAATAGGCCCAACTTCAGCATGAAAGGTACAACTTGATGCTCTAGGATTGCATGCTACTCTAAAAAGATCTTTCAAAAAGGAATGGACACCCCCAGAGCTCCTTCAAATGTAGCCAAGGAATTTTCATGCTCCAAGTGACAGAAGAAGAACATGATTAACCTGGGAAGTAATGATATCAACTGGATTTATTTTATTTTTTAAAGTCTTACAAGAGCATTACTTTTGTTTGTTCCTGCCCACTTTTTGGGTCTGTGCTTTTCTATGACTGAGAAAATCCAAACCCCTAAGTTTGAAGGGCTTGCTTTTGTTGTCATAAGACTATATGAAAAATCCTGCTGCCTGTTAATTCAGCCTTTGGTTTTCAAAAATGGCCGGATATTCTGGGTATTCACAACCAGGAACACACACATAAAGGCATTTTGTTTTCATAGCTGTTGGGTGATGACAGCCTTTGAATTTGTTGATATTTCCTAACAACCACCCGATTTAGTGTTCAGTTCTGGTTTTATACTTATGAATTTATTTCTTCTACTTCTGTTTCTAACCTGAGGCTCCCAGAAGTTCTGGCTAATATTTCCCATAACTGGGAATTCCGGAAACTGTACTGTAATTCAGCACATCTTGATAAAATTCCAATTTGGGGAAAGATTCCCTAACATATCAGGGAGGGAGGGAGGGAGGAAAGCAGGCAGGTAGGCAGGAAGGCAGGCGGGAGGGAGGGAGGGAGGGAGGGAGGAAGGAAGGAAGGAAGGAAGGAAGGAAGGAAGGAAGGAAGGAAGGAAGGAAGGAAAGGAAGAAGGAAAGAAGGAAGGAAGAAGGGTGGGAGGGAGGGAAGGAAGGAGGGAAGCAGGCAGGAAGGCAGGCAAGCAGGCAGGCAGGAAGGAAGGAAAGAAGGAAGGAAGCAAAGAAGGAAGGAAGAGCTGATTAGGGGTAAAAAAAAAAACCATTAGATATCACTCAAATTATAATTTTCTCTTTCTCCTGGAAGTAGTTTCAAGCCAACACATTCTAAAAAAAAAAGTATGTTTGCTAATGCTAGAAATGAATTTATTGTAAATGAGTTATTAAACTTGGACATCCTGTTGAAAAAATATTTACAGAGGAAACTCTTTAAACGGTAATGTGCCAGTGGAATAACCCTAGTTACAGAGTACACTTCTTGGTGCAGACTGTGTAAATAAACTTGGGTAGTGCCCTTACTTTCCACAGCCCATTAAGCTAATGCAATTATATTTGTATAGAGCTAGGAAGGGATTCAGAAAAGCCTCGGTTCTGTCTTCGGAAATCAGGCTTGGCAAGTTGGGGTCCCTGATCTTTTCGCAAGCCAATCAGGCTAAACCATGCCCGGCGAATACATTTGCATGCAATCAGAAGTTCCTAGGATAACACCAAAGCATTATCAGTCTTGGCAATTAACTTAGCCCTCACTGCACAGCTTCAACAATAGTTATGTATTAACAGTGATTCATAATCTCTCCTATGTTTTTTTTCTTCTTTCAAACTGTAGTTCAGTTACTGCTCAGCACAGAATATTTTGGTGCTGTGTACATAAAGGGTATCGGATCTGGACTGTACTTGGCTATGGATGTCAATGGACGCTTACATGGCTCGGTAAGTATAAAGTTCCCATGATCTTAATTATAGGGAAGCTTTGTGGATGGCAAAGTTCTTGTAGCTTGCTTGGAATCAAAAATCGTTCACACATGCACAATTAAATGTCACTTGTTTTTGCTGCTGGGTGGATCCTTTTGGGCCAATTTTGATTTCTGGAGAAAGAAAGAGAAATATTTGAAAACAACATTCCTAAACATTTTAGCTATTAGAAAGTGGCAGGGTTCCTCCAGATAAGATGAAACCATTAGAAGGAATTGAGACATATTTAAATCTAAACTAAATAAAGGATCATCCGGTAATCGGGTTTGCTGAGTTTTGCTGGTCTATGACCATAATTTAAAAAAAACAAAACCAATGGGAAGACTTACTAAAAGCCTTGCAAGATAAATGGAAAGTACCTTTCTAAGCAGCAAGGATCTGGGGCAAAAGGGTTAATTTTATCATCTGCCAAAAGGCAGCAGATAGTCAGGCTTTCCCACCTTCTAAAGTGGGACCAGAAAGAGTCCAACTCTTCCACAATCCAAACACAATCACGATGGTCCTTCGGTGCCATAACTGGGTTTTGCTCATTGTATTTGCTTCCGTTCTGACTGCTCCCAAACTCTTTTATTTTAGCAGTTGCCAACAGCAGAGTGTGTGTTCCTGGAAAAATTGGAAGAAAACAATTACAATACTTACAAGTCAAAGATGCACGCAGATAAGAACTGGTATGTTGCCTTGAAGAAGAATGGAAACAGCAAATTGGGACCGAAGACTAATTATGGCCAGAATGCAATTCTTTTCCTTCCTCTGCCAGTGTCACCTGATTAGATTGCTTCTGTCCCTCCATTAGAAAAGTTGCCCTCTAAAATTAAGCCACCAGTGAACTTTCCCTTTTGTCCCCTTTGATTCTTTCTCATCCTGGAAACAAACAAAAAGGTGGACAACAAAGTATTTGAGATGGAAAATATGCACGGCATCTCTAAAATGTCCATTCGGCCTCAACAATTTCATTGGTATACCATAGCATTACCTACAAAATGAATCTGTTAACATTCCTAAAAAAGCATTTATCTTAGTGTATAGTTCCCATAGCCATAGACAGCCTATAATACATCTTCTCACCCTGAAAATGCATATTATTCATGAAGCCCATTTCAAGGTTTTATAAGACAGCTTTTAAGAATACTTGTGTATCACACAGAAGCAAAATCCTTAAACTATATAACCATTTAAAACCAATAAAGTATTGTGCCAAGGGCAAAGAAATATATACATATACATATACATATACATATACATATACATATACACACATATACACACACACCAAAACCTGGAATATCACATCACAGCCACCCGCTCAGGATATCACATCATGGAACTCAGGAGGTTACACCACAAAACCTCAGGATGTTACAACACAACCAATGACCCAGGAGATTACAGCACAAAACCCAGGATGTCAAAACAATAGAACTCAGAAGGTCATCACACAGCCCATTACCCAGGTCGTTACAACACAGGAGGCCGATAGACACACAGCCAATACCTCAGCCACACATGTTCTTACAAAAAAGCCAGCCAATCTGCAAACATCAACTCCATCAACCAATCAAGAAATGACAATACAGCCAACCTCCCCACCAATATTTATAGAGAGACGGCAGCTCAGATCACGCTTTGCTCGCACAAGCACGAAGCCGAAAGCACCAGCCTGAAGATGACAAGTGGGACCTCGTCAAAACATCGCCAAGATACTCTCAATCTTACACGGGAAAAGACCCAAACACACCAAGATCTGCATAATTGTACCCATGAAAATCTATGAATACATATACATATACATATACATATACATATACATATACATATACATATACATATGTATGTATGTATGTATATATGTATGTATGTATATTCTTAAGTTTTCGCGGGTACTTACATGTATGGTATTCAGATATATATATATATGGTATTCAGCTTTGTTCGGGTATTTTCCCACGTCATTATAGTAGTGCTTTTAAAGTTGTAGCAACGTTTCGGCAGAATCTCATCTGCCATCATCAGGCTTCTGTATTGTGTTCGTCTGTGAGTCAGACTTTCACAGCCATTTTAGTTTTAAATTTGGGGCTAGCCTACTGCTGTGCCAGAATGGTTTTTTCTTCATCCTGATTGGTTGGGAGTCTTGGTCTGTGTTTATTGGTCTTGGAGTTGGGGTGTTCTGCTTGATTAGTGTTTCTAATATCTTCTGTCTGTTTTGTGGCTTTTTTTGTATCTTGATTGGCTGGCAACATTGTGTTCCTGTATTGGAGGCTTTTAGTGCGGCTTGGCTCCGAGTAAATGGACGGCTATCATTTATTAGGAAGCTAGGTTTCATCTGGGTGCCTGGTTGGGATGTGTTTGAGCTGGAGGTACCAGGGGGGATCTGTTTGTGCCCAGGTGTTTGCCTGGCTTGTGGTGTGGATATTTTTTTGTTTGTGAGTGCAGGCTTCCAAATAATTGACAGTCTGGTGGAATCATCTCTTCTATTCATGCTTTCTGGTCTTTTTTCAATCTATATGGCTTCTCTGATAATTCTGTGGCTGGGGTCCAAAAATTATGTTGCTAAGTGAAAAATTTGTTAAGTGAGTTTGCCCCATTTTGTGACTTTTCTTGCCACAGTTAAGTGAATCATTGTATTTATTAAATTAGTAACATGTTAAGTGAATCTGGTTTCCTCACTGACTTTGCTTGTCAGAAGGTCACAAAAGATGATCACATGACCCCGGGACACTGCAACCATCATAAATATGAACCAGTTGCCAAGCATCTGAATTTTGATCATGTGACCATGGGGATGCCGCAAAGGTTGTAAGTGTGAAAAACTGTCATAACATTTTTAGTGCCGTTGTAACTTTGAACGGTCACTAAATGAACTGTTGTAAGTCGAGGACTACCTGTAAACCATGGGAACGCTGCCTCTGATTAAAAGCCTGATGATAACATTGCCACAATATGTGGTTGCATCAACAGAATTCCCTAGCTATATGCTACAGTAACTGGTCTTTTTCCATGTGAAATTTATTTATTTACATTGATTTAAAAAATGCTCTATTCCAGGTGACTCTGGGTTCTTTACGTAATAAAAGCAGAACAATAAAAGAAAATCAGATGATATGCATTCAGATAGATTGAATACAAAAGAATAAAACTATCTGAGTAAAAGAGTAAAATCGTATTTATACCCAAATCTTACAGTGGTTCACCCAGGACTTTGTCCCAAAGCTTGGGAAAATAGCCCCATATAACATTATCAGTGTCGGAGCCATATGGGTCTCTGGAGGAAAATGATTATCTCTGTTTAACAAAAGAGACTTAAAGTGTACAAACTCTGCCAGATTTTATCAGATGAGCAAAAAACGAGATATGCAGGAACCTTATTAATATCCAGATCAGCGGTACCAAAAGGGCTCATGGGTTTTAAATCCAGAAATGTCGTTGGCTTTGAAAGAATAAGCCAGTGAGGGTAATTATAATTATGGTTATAAAGATAATGCATATGTTACATGTGCAACAGCCGTTCAAATGGAAGATAGGAGAGAAAGAGTTAGGAATGGAACACTGGGGAATCGAATGAAAATTATTATAGGTTTTTCCCATCCTGAATATCATTCAGAACCTAATATACCCTGTTAATTGCTGCATTGTCCTGTGCTTGAAAATAATGTTTGCAGAAAAGTGCTGAAGTGCCCAATAAGCTGCAAGTGACAACAGCATGTTCTTCCTTAGATAAAGTGGGCCTATTCATTCACGGTCCTGGATTATGTTAGACTACTTGCATAGAGCTCTGCTTTCTTTGGTTGTATTGGTTTGTGCGCTGTGCTTCTAACTAAAGAAAATTTACAACTTAAATATTTGCCTGTTTTATTCCAATCTAGCCACTCAGGAGCCATCTAAGTAGAACAAACAGGAATAGGAAGGGGATATGGCCATGGAACATTTTGTCCGCAATGAACTGCCTGTTCCAAGTCTGGCACTGCAACTCCATGAGGACCTACAGCCTGTTTCCTAACTAAAATCCCAAATCAATTTTCTGCAAAACGTAATTTACCCAAGATTCAAAAATGGGTTGCGTTGGTTGAGGATCTGAAGATAGCATTGCAGAGGGCCACAAACAGCCCACCTAGCTTATCAGAGCACAGGGTCTCTTCATTAGAATCTAGAGGCCAAATGAAGGGCTGGATTACATGATCAGGTATATTGGCCAATTTACCATTTCATGCTCTGACTAAGCCTGAGTGGCTCTCAGTCACTTCCCTTTGATGTTAACAGAACTGTTCGTCATATTGCAGGGAAATTTTCCTAAGCGTCCACCAGAAACTATTGTGAACCATCATGATAGGTGTCTGTAGTGATCCATTAGAATGAGCTTGGGAGATCAGACCAGATTAGATCAGGTCCTCCAGGAAGAAACAACAGAAAACTTTGCAGATATGCCCAAGTAGCACAAAAGTCCATCTCAGCTCAAGAAAATATTTCCCTGTTTTAAATGTGCACGGAATTATAACCCAAGTTTATACATTTCTCAAGATTTGCTCTGCATCTCGGTAGTGGAAAAGTGCTCTTTGCTTGACATGCTTGTTTCTGTGGACTTGATAAATACTTGCACAAAATACCATAACATAAATGCACTGCCATCCACAGGAGCTCACTGTTTCTGTCAAAAAAAAGAGGGGGGAGTGCATAATGAAAGGGAAATTAAAGCATATTGGTTGACTTTTGATCCAGGCAAGCTTAGATTTCTGAGCAGGAAATCTGCAGTCAGACATAAAGGATCTTAGAAATTAGCCAGTTTGAGGGCAACAAGCATAAGCACTTATTTGAAAATGCCTTTTGCAAGCTCTGATTTTTTTTTAAATCTTTCTTCCAATTCAAACACAACAACAATTTGGGGAAGGACAAATCTCCAGCAAATTCAGCAAGTCTTAGCAATCGATACATTGGTAAAACAGCTTCCAATCATAATCTCACAGATTTGTTCCATTTTTGTCCTGTCTTAACTCCTGTCAGGCTTTATCCTGTCTATGATCCAACTTACCTCATTCCTTCCTCTGCAACCCTATAACAAAGGAAAATGCCAACCAAATGAAGATCGCATCATCTCTCAATAGCTACTGTGTTTCTCACAAAATAAGGCCGGGCCTTATTTTTTTTTGACCCCCGAAAAAACGGCCCACCCGTCCGCGGACAGGGAGGCGAGCTGATGGCAGCGCTGCTTCCCTGGCCGGTGGAGAGAGCCCGAAGCCCTCCATCCTTTCCACCCCTCGCCCAGCCCGTCCCTGTCCCCATGCATCTCCAAACGCGCCGGCAGCTCCAAATGCTGCAGCGGAACGGGCATCAGGCAGAGGCGCTGATTCGGCGGGGCTCGGCTCAGAGGAGGACACGGCGCAGGCCGTTGCTTTGCCTCCCTGTCCACGGATGGGTGGGCGCTTTCACTGCCTCGGGCGGCCTCTCCCAGTGGCCCCTTCAGGTCCGGGCTGGAGGGACTTGGGAAGGAAGCCAAGTTTGGGTCGGCCCGGCTCTTTCGCTTGGCAGGCGGGCACGCACCCGCGGCTCGCTTTCCTGGCTCTGCCCAGCCCGCATGGCTCTGGCGCGGCCCTGGTGGGATGAGCGGAGGGTCCGGCGGGGAGGCACTCCTGCCTTGGTGAGAGCTCTGCTGCCGGGAAGGAGGGCCGGCCTGTCAGCTGCGCTGGGCGCCCCAGGAAAAGCTCTTCGCACTCTGCCTGGTGCCAGGCAGGGATGGGGGCTGGGTGCTTCTCCCGGGGTGGGCCGATCCTGCACTGCGGCCCCGGGAGATTCACCTCCCCACGTGGGGTTGGGCTGCCCTCTCGGGCAGAGGAGGCTTTGTTGTAGTAGGGTGTTGTTTTTAAAAGAATTGGCTTTAACTTCGAAGGCAAAGGGAAGGCGGTGACAGGAGCACCTGAAGCCAAGTGTCTCCGCAGGGCTCCGGTTGCAGGAAGGAGCCCTGGCTGGCCGCGCATGGCTGAGCCAAATGCCACAGCATTGCTCTAAACGCTGTGGCAGCAAGGGAGAAGGGAAAGCAACGGTGGCGGAAGGTCTAATATGGGCCTTAATTTGGGGGGAGGGGCTTAATTTGATTTTATGCCAATAAAACATGGTGGGGCTTCCTACTGGTGGAGGCCATATTGTTGGAGAAACACGGCAACTGCATGTCATTCTGTCATCCGGTGTTTTTTTTACCTTTATTGATATGGATAAGTTGCACTGTTGCATATTGTTTGATAAGGTCAATGCTTGATAAGGTCTATCAACAACCTTTTGAACATTTAAAAACCTCAAACCCTCACAGCTTCAACCTCAAACTGTCTACTATGGACCTCACCCCATTTTTAAGAGGTCCTTAAAGGGGGAGTGCATAAGTCCACCAGCGTGCCTACAGTTCCTGTCTTACTGTCCCCATTTATCTGTATTTACTTCCTTTGTTCATGTTTATGTTCATACCTATACTTGTTGTCTTGTACATGTTTGACAAACAAACAAATAAAATTTTAACTGATATTCTGAAGTGACAAGATGTTCCCTCCACCCCAACTTCTTAATCAATTATAAAAATGTTGAAAAGCACTGACTTGCATGCCGAGATACCCTACTTCATACCTCCTTTCATAGATCCATTAAGGACCATGGTTTGGGTACAGTAGTTTAACCAGATGTGAATCATTCTGGTCGTGGAACCATCCATTCCACATTGTTCTTATTTATGAAGATGACTGTGATGGTCAGTTTTATCAAATGACTTCCTGAAGTCTCTAGTATACTACATCCACAGCATTTTTATTTATAATCTAGTCATGCTGCCCACCCCCCAAAAGCAGCAATAAGATTTGTATGGCAATGATTTGTGATTTAAAACAAAAACAAAGAAACAAACATGGTGATCTCTACCTTATGCCTTTCTCATTGCTTCCCCATTTCTTGACGGTCTTTTCAAGCTTTTTCCTGGTATTGACCAGTAGTTACCCCCCTCCCCTTTCTTTTTGAAGATTTGGACAGCATATATTGCTTTTCTCCATTCTTCTAACACTTTCTCTGTATTTCAGGAATTCTCCATGACTTCTCCATGGTTTCACTTTTGGGAAGTGCCAATTGGGCTTTGAAAGTACATGCCCAACCATCAGATTTTCTTAGCAACAATATGGAAGTAATTTATCACTAATTTCTGGGGTGGGGTGTTTTTTTTTTTCTGTTCAATTACTCAATCTAACCCTAAGTCCTAGAATTCCCTCACAGTCAAATCTCCTATAAGCCAATGCTTATTTTGCTTGGCTTCCAAAATCAAACACGATCAGCTCAGTGCTGCCCTCTGCTGAGACACATATGCAGACTTTAAACACATTTCTGAAATTCCAAGCCAGGAAAAATATCTAATTACTATAGTATATTTATCCCTGCAAAGGAGGTAGAATGTCCTCCTCCATTAACACTCTCCAAGTTTAGAACTACACACATGCTTCCACTTGCCCTCGTGTCATTCATTTCCTGCAATGCATTTTTTGTTATCGAAACAAATGTTGTATAAGCATTCTTATACACCAGAGATCTACACTTCATATAAGATCCAACAGCCGAATATTCAAACAAAAATATAAGGTTACGTGGGCCTCACAGGTAAGTCAGATAGGATTCACAACCAGATAAACTAATTTTACTGCTTTCTAAAACTACACTGACAGACTCTGCAAGTCGGACAGTATCACTCTCCCCACTATCTCCTTCACGGCCTGAGAACTTAGGGAAAGTCCCTTCTGAGCCTCTTGCTCTGCCTATTGTGCAGCTGCAGGCTATGCTCTCTCTTATCTAGCCATTTCCTTGAAGTGTCCCTTTGCCCAGGCTCCCAAGTTCTTTCCCACATATTATTACAGGTTAGTCCATATCTACCACCATGCTGTAAGTAAGAACCATTTTATTTTTCTGGATAATTGCTCCCATCCTGTTCGTGCTGGAGACACCATATAAGGCACTTCCGGGATGAAAAGATTAGCCAAGTGACATCACCGTTGCTCTGGGGATGCCCATAGGAGCTCCTTTCATATCCTTGTCGAGCAACTGGAGTGAATGACGGGGGCTCACCCTGCCACGTAACAGCCCTCGGGTCTCAAACGTGGGCTCACTAACCTCCAACCCAGCATTGTAACCACGTGAGCTACCACACTCATTGGATAATTGTTGAAAAGATGGATTTAAGGATGCGTGAGAACACAGCAACTGCCAAATTTGTAAAAATTCGAGCTTATACTCTTGCAGAAAATGGGGAAAGGAGAAAGACTGTCTTGAACATCATGGATATTACATATAACTTCAGATTGGGTTTGGGGAGGCCTGGCATTATAGTGGAATAGAAATCAGATGCAACAGGAGAAAGTAGGAAAGGGCTATCTAATCTTGTCCAACAGGGCCTTCCCCCTCCCAACTCCCATGGATATAAGGATCAGGGTTGCCAACAGGCTGCAAGCGGAAGTGCCTGGTGTGTGCACAGGTGACTGGGATTTCTAATTAAACCTGAAAGCTGGAAAATGGTAATATTGGATTTAGTTCTGCTGTTTTCCAGCACCTCATTAACCTCCGGGCATTCCTTTCATTAGACATCTGAAGCCCAGCTATTCCTTACTTCGTGTGTATACTTGACACCCAACTGGGGGAAAATGTCAACACTCCTGTTTGAAAAAATAATCCCCAGTAATTGCTCCAGATGGATGAACAAGGGGGAAATGCTGAGGCCCTCCATCCTGCACTAAGTTAAATATGTCTGAATCCTCTGGTTTCAATGGATTTACACCAGCACAAGTACTATGCCTCAGATTGTGTCCCAATAGCATTTTAAGAAGCGAGTCTCTTTTCCTAGCTTGAAGGATAAAACATAAACTTCTTTTCTTCCTTTCTGTGTAGTAGGTAGTTATCAAATCATTTATTGGTCAGCTACTTTGCTGTTCTTCAAGCACGTTACAGATCTGCATTGTTACAGAAATTGGACAATGGAATAAGAAATGGGGAGCTGGGGCTGGCACATCACACATACAAAAATTAATTCCATATTTCCCATTAATCAATAATATTCCCTTAAGTGGAAAATATTGCACTCCAGTACTGGAAGCAATGTATTTCAGAAACAGTTCTAGTGTTTCCTGCTTCTTTTGAAAGCTTTTCAAGAACCAGTTTAGTTGGTTATTATGGGAACCAGATGCTGGTTAAGCTGATTCCATAAGGCCTTTCTCATAAACTTAATTCAACAATCAAATGTTAAATCCTTTAAGGTATGCACAGGTGTCAGGGAGTCCATGCAGAAATTAGTGTGATAGTGCAGAATCTCTCTTTTTTAAAAGCTGATCACATTTCCATCCTAGTGCTCTTATCACTTATGTCACAATAAGATTTGTTATAGCAAGGCCCCTATAGTTATCCAAACACTGATGATCATTGACATTGTCAGTGTTGGCTTGGGCTTCCAAGACTTCTTCAGCAAGATTCTGGCAGCTCACAAATTCCCCATTTCTATCAGATTATGAAGGTAAACAATAAATAAATTCCAGAATGCCATGACATTAGACGTATTCATTACATTTTAGCAATGAAACTTTCCAAGGACTTCAAGACAACAGGGTCTGAAGAAGACATTCAGACATGCAACATTCTGAAGAAGTTAATTGCAGAATTTTTTTGCTCGCTAGTGTACATTAGACAAAAGAAAATGAGAAATTACCAGCTGTCTTTGAAGGCTTATTTTTACTTTACATATCATATTTGAAAGGCCAATGTTTAAAATTTCCTGAGTCCTTAGTTAAAAACAAATACAACCTTAGAAATGAAAGCTGTCTGAAGAACTACAGTGTGTTAAGTTCAAAGTCCCTAGGATCCCCCTAGGACCGTGATGGCGAACCTATGGCACGCATGCCGGAAGTGGCACGCAGAGCCATTTCTGCCGGCATGCGAGCTGTCACCTGGAACAGATCCACTGTGCATGTGCGCACCCCGCCAACTGATTGTTGGGTATCTGCCGTGCATGCATGAGGGTAGGGTTCGCATGGGAGGCATGTGCATATGTGCAGAGGCACACGGCATGAGGGTGGTCGTGCGCATTGCATTATGGGTGCAGGCGCATGCACTTTCAGCATGCGACAACGAAAAGGTTAGCCATCACTGCCTTAGGATTTTACTCCACTAGTCATTGCCAACTATAGTGGGCGGCCATCTCCATTTCAAAGTCATTGAGCCAGCTCTGTCCAAAGACAAATCTGCAATCATGTGGCCAGCATGACATCAATGAGCACTGTTACTTCCCACCAAAGTGGTACCTATTTATATACTCACATTTGCGTGCTTTCAAACTGCTAGGTTAGCGGGAGTTCAAGGGCAAGGACGGGAGCTCACCCTGTTGTGTGGGGGTGTCGCGCCTGGGCTGCTGGCTTCCCAGTTGACAAGCTCAGCATTTTAACTGCTAAGCCACCATATGCCACCCTCAGATTCCCTAACATGGGAAGGTTTCTTCAACCAATACACAGCATTCAGGTCCATTCATTTATTTGGTTTTAAAAGCCGCCTTGTAACAGTTGGTGCTGGCATCAGAATTTATAACGCAAATCTAATCTGTATGGGGAGGGGGGGAAGCATTCCAATAATAAGACAGTTTTTAAACAATAAAGTGCAAAAGGGCCTTTCCAAGCACTCTGATTTCTGCAGAGGGCATAAACCAGATTATTAACCGACCCCATAACATCAGCCTGGAGAATGCAGCTCACTAAATGTAATTAACGATGTTGCAGTCTCTCCACAGCCCCAGATGCACACCCAACTTTCCTACTGCCATTTTAAAAAAAGGCTTTGTACACACACAGAGAGAGCAATTCTGCAAAGAGGTGGTGGCGGAAAGTTGTTTATTTGGCAAATAAAATCGTGTGATTGTCTCCGGATTGGGTTTATTTGTCCTTCTAACTTCCAGCCAAACAACATTTTTCTATTAAAGCCTTCCTGCTCAGCAGGATTAAGGGGGCCCCAAGCCCACCCTCCGTGCCAGCGCTTCCAATCCATTCCAAGTGATTTAGGAAGCCATCGCCGCGGCTGCCTGAGGGTGCCATCAAGGGCAGGGAAGGGCTTATTAAAGCAGAGGGGCGGGGGTGGGTGGGGGAGAGCTTCCTCTCTCAACGCGAAGTGCTGGCAGGCAGGCAGGCAGGGAAGGCGAGGAATGTACCCGAGACAACAGGGAGCGAAGCGGACGGAAGATCCTCCTGACAAGGCCGGGGAACAACGGGTCCTTCCGGGCGCAGGGAAGCCTGTGATCCCATCCCACGCCCGATTATCTCCCTAGTTCCGGAGAGGCAAAGCAGGACAAAGGCCTCCTTCGACCTTACTTGGGCCTTAGGCAGATTTCCGCCCCCCCCTCCCCGTCCACACGCGGCGGGAGGTGGGGGAAGCGGAGCAGCCTCTCTCGGGGTCTTCCTGGCTGGCTCTGCAAGACGCGAGATAAGCAGATAAGGCGGCATCTGCTCCGGCTGTGCGTGTTTTTGGAGCCGAGAGACCGGCCCGATCTGCTGCTCTGCTTCAAAAACAGCGTCGGTCTGGGTGAAGGTTTGCAGCTCGCCCGAGAGAGCCCTTGCTTCGCCCCGAACAACTATGGTCCCAAAAATCGGGGCTGGCCTGGAGGGTGGGAGGATATCTAGGTTACTTCCAAGAAAGAGTCTATTCTCAGTCATCCAGGTCATGGTTGTCCCAAAAGGGCTTTTTTCAAGAGGCAACTGGACTTTTTCCTCTTCTTTGAAGACATTTCGCTTCTCAGATGAGAAGCGAAACGTCTTCAAAGAAGAAGAAAACCAGAAAGTCTAGTTCCTTCTTGGAAAAAAAAAAAAAAAGCACCTTTGAGTCTTCCAAGAAAGAGAAACAAAAATTAACTGTGGCTCCCCATGGATCAGAGACTAAGGAGAACTTTCCTAGCCCTGACAGTAATCAACCAATGGAATAGTTTGCCTTCAGAAGTTGTGGGTGCTCCATCACTGATGGCTTTTTAGAAAAGATTGGACAGCCATTTATCTGGGATGGGATATGGTCTCCTGCTCCAGCAGGTGGTTGGACTAGATACAGGGGTCTCCAACCTTGGCGACTTTAAGACTTGTGGACTTCAACTCCCAGAATTCCTTAGCTAGATTTGCTGGCTGAGGAATTCTGGGAGTTGAAGTTGCCAAGGTTGGAGACTAGAAGGCTAGAAGACCTCCGAGGTCCCTTCCAACTCTATTATTCTATGTTTTAATTCTCAGCCTGGAGGGCTTTCTGGATTTAGCTGGGAGCTCTTGTTGGTTTTACTTTTGGGGAATTTATTACTTGGCCTTCACTGCTTTATTGCTATTTAATATTTTAATTGTTTATATTATCTCCATACAATCCAAAAAAATGAGTTAACACAAGAATAACCTCTGACCCATCAAAATGAAAATTCAGTGTCTTCTTTAAAACATGATGTCTGTTGCACAGAAATGGAAATGCGTGTAAAAAGATGTGTCTTATACCTGCTGAAATAACCCTTACCTGTGTTCATATAATTGTAGTCTTCAGCTGTTACATTACCGCAAGTCCTTACAGGCACTCAGCCCAGGGCCTCTGTTGGCTGCATTCAGTAGCTGTACCAATGTGCTTCTCCCTCAGTTGTAGCACAGTCGAAATCCCAATAAAACTAGCCTTGACTACAAAACATTGAGGCTCTATGGAGTTTTGGGGCAGCCTATTTCCACATCTGAAAGAACTCTTCTCTCTCCGTAGTTTAAAAGGTCCTTCAAAGGACTCATTTGATGAGTTCATAATTATCTCTCATAAGACAGGAAGGAGGACTAAGTATATTCATCATCTTAAGTTACTTATAAAAATAATAGTGGGAAGAAGAAAAATCAAATGTTATAAAATGGATGGACGGATGGGAGGGAGGGAGGAAAGGAAGGAAGAAAGGATACATCAGAAGGAAGGATTAAACACATAAATCAAGATATGGGATACGGTGGGATGCCAAGAATTTATATTATTTCCCCTTTTAATATAATGGGGGGGGATTATTATTTTTTGCAACATTCAAGAGGGATGATAATTCTGTGCTCCCTGTTATTCAGATTGTGAAGTCAATAGAAGAAAAGACTATTTCTTCTTCAAACTGCTTTGGAGATGCTGGAGAGTGGCAATGCCCTTATTATTCATACCTTGGAATAAATCCCTTTCCACTCAGGTGGGCTTATTTTCTAGTGTTCCAGCCTTAGGCTGTGACTCCATTTGCATCTAACCACAGGGGAAAAAAATCATGTTCATATGAAGTTGCTTTTAGCTGGTTGCAAGACCTTTAGGTGAGACAGGCTCTAATTGTCCTTGGTTGTGCCAGTTTTAAGCCAACAGTTCCTGGGGTTTTTTTCCAATGCCATCCAAGGGCAACTTCAGGGAGTTGGAAAAGTCTTTTTGGGTGTTGTCCCTAAGAACTTCTTTCTTGTAGGGGAATCAGATGAGCTGCGGTAATTGGGACCAGAGTAAATTTTCAGGCAAATTTCATGAAGAAGTCAAGTCAAGGATATCATTGTGGCTCAGTGATGGGGAAAGTCCCTCATAAAGCTAGAGAGATGTCTGTCTGTTCCTTTCTCTGACCTGGTATGCTTTAAAAAAAAAAAAAACTCAAGAAAGCAGAACCCGAAGGCTAAAAGTATTCATGGTTCTCAGCATTTTTCATTAAATTAAGTAAGCCTTTTTACAGTATCTTTCCTCTTATTATTAAGCCTCTCTAGGGATTCTGCCTTAATATCCTGCTTTCAAGTTTCTCAAAGCAGAAGGTCATTAATTTTTTTTAGAACTGTCCCTGTTCGCCTCTGAACTGAGCTTTATTTAAAAAAAAAAAAACTAAACCAAGTTATGTGTACCACTTATTGTATTGAGAACAGGATGATGGCAGAATAAAATGGCATTTTTTTTAAAAAAACAAACCAGAAATAAAATATCTCATGTTGGTATTCATCAGGCACCTAACACCTAGCAGCTGGTGCCAAATGAACCACTGTAGAAAAGTCATTCCATAAGTGAGACATCACTACTGAGAAGGATTAAATGCCGCATCATCACCCAACCAGTGTAATCTATTGTGTTTTCCTCGTTAGACAATTTTTCTGCCAAGGGAGAACTGGCATTTCCTGATGTAGAAGGCTACAGTGGAACATGATATCAGATAGCATTAACCTCTTCTAATATTAGGATTACATTTTGTATATCCCTCAGATTATATCGCTAGAGTACTATGGTGAAAGACATAGCTTTTATTTCAGATCAATTTGTGAATATCTCTCATCAGCCCTGCATAACTGTTCTTCCAATCTGTTTGCTCTTGTGGTTTTATTCTCATCTCAAATTTCAACCATTGGCCTTGAATCTTCCTCTTCATTTATTCTAACCCTCTTTCCTTTCTCCTTTCCTCAGGATGTTGACATCTTAGGAAATTGCTTCTCATCCCTCAGTGCATTAACATTTTTCATATTCTGCATCTTCTTGGCTCTGTCATTGGCAGCCAAATGCTCTTCTGTCTGCCCAGAGTCTATTACTAATCATACTGCGGAACCTCCATTGCAATTGTCTCGGCTTTTTGGAAGAGCCAGTCCACTTCATTTGCTTTAAAGAGTTTCCTTACTGTCATTTTTAGATTTTTGTTTTCCATTGTTGAATAGCGATTTTCACCCTAAATTGGGGAGATTTTTGTATTAATCAGTCTTTTTCGTGAAGCTTTGGTTGGTTGGTTGATTGGATGGATGGATGGCCTGTGGATCCATAATGGAATAACTTGCCGCAGCCAATTCACTGAAGCCAACTCACCACAGCCAATTTGGCATGGCCAACTCACCAAAGTTAACTCACTGCAGGATAACTCACCATGGCCAACTTACCACAGGAAAACACACTGTGCAACAATTCAACAATTCAATTTAATTATTTAAAATATTTTTTAAAATATTTTAATTTTTGTCATTCACTTTTTATTCTTTTGTTTAATGATTCTATCCCATTATTCCTTCAATATTTGTGTAACTCTTATCCCACAGTGAGTTGGCCCATGGTGAGTTGGCCACAGCAGTTGATTGTGGTGAGTTGGCCATGGCGAGTTCGCCATAGGGAGTTATTGAAAACCCTATTGGATCCGTACAGTCCAATAGCATTCATGGGGACTTGCTTGACGAGAGCATTTCTACAGACAGTGGCCTTCTCTCCATTTAGGACTGATGATATTATCTAATTTGATAATGAAACATCTGCAAGAAACCAACCAAGCTCAGAGAGCACCAAGGTCCCCACTTCTTTCCATTTATCTGATAATGCTTTCTCTTTTCCTCCGTGCTAAAATTTGTGTGTGAACTTTATATTAGAGAACCACAATTCTCACCAAGTAAGTTCATTCACAAATTCCACAGAGAGAAGAATGAAGAAACACACACACACACAAAAGTTGTCTTTAATAAAGGCAGCCCAAACTCAGTGCCACTGTCAAGTAAGGCCACTTGTGAACCAGCATGAGAAAGAGAGTGATGGCTTCCTGTCTCTTTTAGTTAGCAACAATAGTGATGTAAAGGTCTGTGTGGTGTCCTAAGACCTCTCTGCCATTGGAAACTGGAAGTGGAGAGTAAAGGTTGGGCAGCCGGTGGGGTTTTAATCAGACGTGGTATTCAGCAGGTTCTGACTAGTTTGGGAGAACCGGTAGCAGAAAATTTGAGTAGTTTGGAGAATCGGTGGTAAACCTTCCTCCAGGAGTAGGGTGGGAATGGAGATTTTACAGTATCCTTCCCCTGGCATGCCCACCAAGCTACACCTACCAAGCCAAGCTACGCCCACCAAGCCACGCCCACAGAACCGGGAGTAGAAATTTTTGAATCCCACCACTGATTTTAATCCTCCCCACTGCTTGTTTATGAGCATAAACATCATGAGCCTCTGTGGCGCAGTGGTTAGAGTGCAGTACTGCAAGCTACTTCTGCAGCCAGCTGCCTACAATTTGGCAGTTCAAATTCCACCAGGCTCAAGGTTGACTCAACCTTCCATCCTTCTGAGGTCGGTAAAATGAGGACACAGATTGTTGGGGGCAATATGGTGACTCTGTAAACTGCTTAGAGAGGGCTGTAAAACACTGTAAAGCGGTATATAAGTCTAAGTGCTATTGCTATTGCAATAAGGGGAGCTGTAAAATAGCAGAAGATGCTGGCAATACACCAAGAATAGACTCTGACCCTGAAGTAACACCTCCAACTTATTCAAGTTGCTAAAAGGCAGCCCCTGATTCACATCCCAAGACTTCTCATAAACAGAAACAGATTAGAGAGACCTGCAGAAGGCTGGGGGTGGGAAGGGAAACAGCCAATAGTGTGTTAAGTCTTTATATGCACAAAAATTTTATTTTCTATTTTCTGCAATAAAACTATTTGTCCAACTTTCCTGTTGTCTGCTTGAGAATGCAGACCAGAGAGAGAAGAAAAAGAGAGGTGGGGGGGAGTGTTGATCCTCCTATGAAAGCTGGAGATCAGTGCAAAAAAGGTGCCATCAGCAAAGAGGACACAGCAAAGTAGCCCCGCGTTACAAGAAGACTTTCTGTGGGCAACAGAATAAGTATCGCCATCAAGGAGGAAGCTGAAAACCACTCATTACATTTTGACAATGCACTAGAATAGCCAGGATATTAGGGCAATGTCAAAAGGACAATTTCCTACTTGTTGGTAAACAGGTTTTGGGGCAGGCTGGCAGGCTTTTATATTTTTCAGGGAGGCTGCAAAGGAAGCTTCAGTAACTGCTTCCCTCTCATTATTTATATGATTCATGCAGCATTCTTTTGCTATTTATAGAACTATTTTGCTCTTCAAATGGGGGGGGGGAATGTAAAGTAGCCAGTAATTAAAGCTTTCTCTTGTCCCCTTCAACCCCGCCTCCTGGGGAGAAAAATTAATGTTGGGTCTCTTCATCGATAATTATCCAGACAAAACGGAAGACACAAAACTAATTGCAGTTTAGAAATGCTTCAGATGCCTAAAGTGCTATTATTGCAGAATCATTCAGGGCGGCGGAGATGCCTCATGGCAGGAGATCTGATATACCACCGCCTCTAAATCTCATTCTCCGTTGCAGACTTGGCTCTTTTCAGAAATGGGAAAATATTTCAATATTCGCCTTTGGGCTTCTGAAAAGAGCGAGTGGGCATTCTTCTTAGCTCTGCTCCAGGGGTGGTATTCAGCAGGTTCTGACCAGTTCTGGAGAATCGGTAGCGGAAATTTCGAGTAGATCAGAGAACCAGCAAATTCTACCTCTGACTGGCCCCTCCCCCATCTATTCTCTGCCTCCCGAGTCCCAGCAGATTGTCTGGGTCTTCTTTTGTTGCCCTGCACAGGAGAACGGAGCAGGAAAGCAGGTTAGTGTGGTGGGGAGAGAATGGGGATTTTACAGTATCCTTCCCCTGCCACGCTCCACAGAACCGGTAGTAAAAAATAATAATCCCACCACTGCTCTGCTCGGTGCTGCTTGTATATATGCCAGCATTGTACACACACACAGTACTATGAAGGGGTCAGTTAAGAATGAGGTGCTCTGACTCCTAGTTTCTTGATGACAGACTCTGCATGCCCCTATTTATTTGTTGATTTGTTGATATTGATTTATCCAGCTGTCCATCTTACAATGGTCTGCCTGGACTCAAATAGTACAGAGAATCAATGAGACAGATCCAGGAGGGGGCAATACAGAGACAGACAGACAGTCGTGGGGCAGCCATTTTGAATTTTTGTGCCGTCATACAAACATCTTAATAATGCCAAGGCCTTTGGATTAAGCCCAGAAGAGGGTGCTGCCTACTTCTAAGATATGATAGCAGAGAAAATGTATATGCTGTATACTTTACCACCTGCAATAGAGCAAACTGGTACATAAATAGAAGACTTCCTTCTCAGCAACCCTGCAAAAGAAAAGGCTCCATGCAGTCCAAGCAAACAGCAGCGCTACTAAAAAAAATCTCACTGTCAAGCAAGCTAAATATCTTTATATATTTCCATCCAATCTTGATTGCAAGGGGAAGGGGGGGATAAACACAAGAGGAAAACTAAAGGGTACATCCTTTGAGATTTCCCCCCCCCCCCCCCCCCCCCCCCCCCCCCCCCCCCCCCCCCCCCCCCCCCCCCCCCCCCCCCCCCCCCCCCCCCCCCCCCCCCCCCCCCCCCCCCCCCCCCCCCCCCCCCCCCCCCCCCCCCCCCCCCCCCCCCCCCCCCCCCCCCCCCCCCCCCCCCCCCCCCCCCCCCCCCCCCCCCCCCCCCCCCCCCCCCCCCCCCCCCCCCCCCCCCCCCCCCCCCCCCCCCCCCCCCCCCCCCCCCCCCCCCTGCTATACAGGCAGTCCTCGGCTTAGGGCCACAATTGACCCCCATTTCTGTTGTTAAGTGAGATATTTGTTAAGTGAATTTTGCTCCATTTTACGACCTTTCTTGCTTCGGTTGTTAAGTGAATCATTGCAGTTGATAAGTTAGTAACCTGGTTGTTCGGTGAATCTGGCTTCCCCAGTGAATTTGCTTGTCAGAAGGTCACAGAAGGTGATCACATGGCCCTGGGACATAGCAACGGTCATAAATATGAACTAGCTGCCAAGCATCTGAATTTTGATCACATGACCATGGAGATGCTGCAAAGGTCATAACTGTGAAAAAGGTCATAAGTCACTTTTTTCAATGCTGTTGTAACATTGATTGGTCACTAAATAAACTGTTGTAAGTCAAAGACTACCTGTATTATCCTCCTGCAGTCTGGTTTTCGAATAGACAGAAGAAGAGATACATTTTAAAGTAATGAACATGCTTTGGCATTGCAGTCAGGAATATTCCAGGGATACTATTGGAAGCGGTACTGGAAGTTAATGGTACAATGTAAGCATTAACATCTCCTTGGAGCCTTGGGACCCAAGCAATCCAGGCGGATAGAAAAATATCCCCTTGCCCCAGTGAATGCATTGGAACAAATCAAATTGCATCATCTGATTTAGAGGTGGCAAATTCTTTTTATACTTATTTTAATAAAAATTACAATTAAAAGATTAAAAACCTAAGTACAAACTAAACACAAACTAAAAAAAAAGAATAAAAAATAAAAAGTGAAGAAAAGGGGAAAAAAATAACTCTATGTCCCTTCTCACAAAAGTTATTTGGGTCACTCTCTTAGTTTGTTGTTTGTATATCCACTTTAATTATGATGACACTAGCTGTTCCTTTTGTCCCATAATGTGGCATCTTTTTCCATATCATTCTTGTAGCCTGTCATTTTTAAATCCACTTTTAGGTCAGCCTCAATCTTGTCAGGTAAAATTTGTTCCTTTTTCATAACATCTTTTAAACATCTATCTGTAGAGGCAGGCACTGTTAAAATAAACTTCTGAGTTCATTGTTCAAAAATATGCTTTGGTATATTCAATGTTAAAATACTTTGCTCCATTCTGTAGTAATAAATCAGATTTAAGCATTCTCCTTTAACAGTAATCTCTAGTTCTTTCTGGATAGCTCTAATATTCAACCTTAAAGGTCTCATCATTTTTATAAAGAAAATTTAAAAGAAAAGCATTTTTCCACAGGAAGGATTTGTCCAAAATTCTATTTCAAATCCGTATGGACTCATTCTTTCAGAGTAATCAATCAACAAGATAATTGAATTACAGGATCAGATTCATTTCAATATCATATACAGAAAGCAAGTGGGTTTCTCATTTATTTTAAGGGTCGGTGTCTCATAACTAGGACAGATTGTCTTCTACATATCAGTTTATTTTTCTGGGATTTCTTCAATCCTAAACATTTCCCAGTTTGGTAAAATCTCAGTTGTGCTGCTCAGTACAACAAGTACTGAGTACAGTACAGTACAACAAGGGTTTTAAAGGGTGGTAATTCATGCTTACAGTTACAGACATAAAATTATGCAACCTGCATTTTAAGCTGCTTTTTAATTATTTAAATACAGGGTCATAGAAAGAAAGAAAAACACATGGAAATCCAGTTTGCTAAGAAGATGGATATGTGGTGAATGTAGTTTGCAACACAGCTGAGTCTCAACAAACTATGGAAATTTTATGTTCCTCCACTTACTTTATCCCAACCATTGTCAACTTCGTTTATTTGAATTTCTAAGCAAGATTGTTTTAACATGAAGTTCAATTCCTCTCCTCTCTTTGTATTGTTTGTATTTTATTTTATTTTGAATGAATTGTATCATTTATATTCCAGCCATATTCCAGTAAAGGGAATCATACAGTACAGGTAGTCCTCGACTTACAACGGTTCATTTAGTGACCATTTGAGGTTACAACAGCACTGAAAAAAGTGACTTATGACCATTTTTCACACTTATCACCGTTGCAGCATCCCCAGGGTCACATGATTTACATTTGGATGCTTGACAACCGACTCACATTTATGACAGTTGCAGGGGCCTGGGGTCACATGATCATCTTTTGCAACCTTCTGACAAGCAAAGTCAATGGGGAAACTAGATTCACTTACTAATTTAAGAACTCACATCCTCTCTTTCTGACTAGGGAATTTTTGCAAATGTTATTCTAATAACAAAATAGGTCACTTCCTTCTTCCCTAAAAAAAAATCCCTCCAAGCTGGTTCATTGGTGCAGGCATTCTCTACCCAAAGGTTCAATATAAAGCAATAAATGTTGACATTTTTTGCTCACATTGTCAAGGGGTTATAATATTTTAAGCCACAGCTATGCCTATGAAACAAGGCTTGTCCTCAGTAATTATGACAGTATGTGTTACTGTCCAAATACAGTATATTGTTGTAAAGTAGTTTGATATGTTTTAAAATTCTAATTTATACTCTTTGTTTTTATTTTAGGGCACAAAACAATAAAAAGTTGAAAAATTCTTCTTCTCCTCCTCCTCCTCCTCCTCCTTCTCCTGGTGGAGAGCAAAAGCAAGCAAAAAAATGCTCCAGCAAGAAACTTGCTAGATTAATAACCAGGGGGAGAGTTTGTTGATTTTGTCTGATACAGACAATTCTATACCTGTTGACCCTTCTATTGGCACTAAGCCATGCCATCAAAAACTTTGCTTTCTGCATTGTGTCAACTTTAAAATTCAGCTGTCACATTTCATGGAAGGCGGGGTGGAGGAGTTGAAAAGTTCAAGGTTATTCTGTATGTCGTATTAAGAAATTCCAGTTGCAGTTAATTGGTTCACGTGATTTAAGAAGTGTAGAAGTGGGAGGAGAGAAGGGAGGAGAGAAGGTGGATTCTGTGTAACGCGCAAAAATAATTTAACTTTGGGAAATTGCCTTTGACATGCCAGATCTGTTTTGAAATAATCAATTGGAGAGAAATTGTCTCCAAGTGATTGATATCATGGATACTTTCTGGATGCCTTACATTTATTTCCCAAAGTCCACTTTTATTTTTTGAAGGGGCTTGGCTTTTATTTTTTGAAGGGGCTTGGCTTTTATTTTTTGAAGGGGCTTGTTCTTTTCCCAGAGATGGAGAAAGATCAACAATCAGCCAAAATTGGAGATATGCAGGGGGGAGAGTGTGGGGGCCCTCCCTCCGGAACATTAATTGGATCTGCAAGCCCTTGTTTGGAGGAGATGATGGATGCTTTCAGAATGACAGTAGAGGAAAGAAATTTGGGAGCTATACTGAAGCGTTTCAACTCAAGAAGTTGTTATAACCCAGAGGTAACCCAGATGTTTGAAGAGAAATCTTTCTCAAGCCCCAGGCATATTGCTATTCTGTCGGATTGGAGGGAGGAGACTATACAGATGCCAGTTGGAGGAAACCAGAAAGATGCATCAACTGACAGAGGTATGTTGCAGCCTCCGAGGCAATCCCCTCATTTTCCAGAGGGAATTTTGCTGTTTGCAGAGAGTATCCCTCCAGGGTGGGGATTTTATCCAGGCCAGGGGTGGATTCAATGCCAATGGTAGCCAGCATCAACACAGCCCTGGTCTGAAGGGGGGTTGCCCAGTCAACAGACAGCAGCCACTTCCCCTCCACCCGACCAGGGAACCAGGCCACACCCATCTTCCACAAATGCAGCCCCAACTGGCAGCGAGGCCACAAGGACCCCTATTCCAGAGAAGCACCACCCAGCCAGGATACAGGGGGCCTACCCAGCCTACCCAGCCTACATACACCACCAGGCCAGTTCCTTTCATTCCAGTACAACCTGCAGGGGCCTGGCCTGTGCCACCTCTGCAACCATGACCCAGGCCGGACCAAATACTCTTTAAGGCCATATTCGATGGCCGCCATGAACATTTCAATTACTTCCTCACTCAAATATGATCCCATATAGAACAATTTGGGGATCAATACGCCACAGAGTGCGGTTTGGTTACCGCCATAACAAATGGGATGAATGAAGGGGATGCTTCAGACTGGGTGGCCCAACTACACAATGAACAAGCCCCGAATTATGCGATGTAACCTGACTTATTCAATTATTAAGATTTAGATTTGAAAATCCAGACAGGGTAGCAGAGAATGAAAAGAAATTAATGGAGATGAGGCAAGGCAAGCGACCCTTGTCAGAATTCATTTGGGACTTTAGAAGGGTCGCAAGCCACCTCATGGATTGGCCTGAAAGAATGACTTTACACTATTTTAAAAACACCATTGATCCAGAAGTAAAGAAGGCCTGTGAAATTAGGGGAATCCCAGAGACCTTACAATCATGGTATGTCGCATTCCCTCAGCTTAGTTCACAACATCAACACACACAGGAAACCCCTTCCGGGAGCCCCACCTAAGAGAATTGTGGTTAGGAGACTGCCGACTGAATCAGCCGAACCTGCTCATACCCAACCTACCAGGGTGCTGAAATGTTACCGATGTGGCCAAGTCGGTCATAGAGCAGCAGACTGTCTGGCCCCTGCTCCTGTAGCTGTTAGAGGTCAGAAGAATCAAGAAAGACCTCCGGCCAGGGGCGGGTTCGCCAAACACAGCTGGGAAAGCCCCCTCTGTGCAGATGGGAGCAACAGACCACCAGACCGCCACCACATCCCCAAGAACCCGACCTGAGAAGACAACCCAATGGTGAGTGATCCCATCATACCTTTTACAGTCAAGGTCAAGTTAGTGGTACCAAACACAGGGGAGGCCGGGGAGTTAGAAGCTGTCATTGATACTGGGTGTTCTAGATGTCTTATGGGACTCCCCATCGTTGAACAATGGGCATAAAGACTAACCCGCTAAAATGCCCAATCAGATTTGAGCAAGTGGATGGAACCTTAATTGGGGGGGCCCAGCCACTCAGATGACTGAATTGATCAAGATGGAATTAGGGCCCCATCGCAAACTCATATGCTTCATAGTGGCCCCCAAGATGTCAGAACATGTTCGATTGGTTCTAGAAAAACTTCTAGCCGCCAAATTATATGTGAAACTCTCAAAATGCAAATTCCACAAAGAGTCATTGGACTACTTAGGCTACCAAATACCCAACCTGGGGATTGAAATGGGCCCCGGAAAGGTGAAAGTGGTGCTGGACTGGCAACCCCCCAGAACCCGAAAACAACTTCAAAGTTTCTTGGGGTTTGCCAACTTCTATAGACAATTCATTCCATCCTTTGCTGAAGTTGCCCTCCCGTTGACAGAGCTATTAAAAACGGGCCCGTCGCCCACCAAACCGAAGCCAAGTAAACCCCTGGCTTGGAATATGGACTGTCAGAAATATTTCGAGCTCTTCGCAGCTGAGCCCATTCTCCAGCACCCAGATGCGACCAAGCCTTTTATTGTCCAAACAGATGCAAGTGATGTAGCAGTGGCAGCTGTTTTGCTGCAAAAGGACTCTCAAGGCTGACTGATGCCTTGCACTTATGTGTCCAAAAAGCTGACAGACACAGAGCAAAGGTGGGTGGTCTGGGAGAAAGAAGCATTCGCTGTACGATGGGCTTTGTTGACTTGGAGGCATTTTCTAGAAGGGGCACCAGAGGCCTTTGAGGTATGGACTCTAAAGACCCCTAGGAGATTATCACCCAAACAAGTTCCACTGGGCCCAATATTTCAAACGATTCAACTTTAACATTAAATATATCCCCGGAGGGAAAAACATACTGGTGGACGCTCTGTCCAGAAAACCTCAGTTTGATAGCCACCGAGAGGAAATAGTACAAGCCTTAATTTCAGAAGCTCAATCAGCTGGACTATGTTAATATACTTATGATGGGAGATTTCAATGGAATTGTAGACAATAAACTGGACTATACAGCAAAAGCAACACGACAAAATAGGAAGACTCTCCCTAAATCCTTTTTTAAAATGACAGATGAATTAAACTTAAAAGATATATGGAGAGAAAGAAATGCTAAAATTCAACAATATACTTTTTATTCCAATAGACATTTATCATGGTCCAGAATAGATATGATTTGGACATCAGCAGAATTATTATCTAATATTCAAGAAATAAATATTGAAACAAGTACGTGGGCAGACCACAATCCAATGACAATTAAATGGAAAGGACAAAAAAGAAGATCTAGATGGACATTAAACAATACTATTTTAAAAGAAGAAAACTTTACACAATGGATGGAAAAAGAATTGGCCTTCTTCTTTAATGAAAATAAAAAAGAAGATACTTCAATACAGAATGTTTGGGATACAATGAAGGCATATGCAAGAGGATTAATAATAGACTATATAAAGAAAAAGAACATTAGGAAGAGGCAAATGATTAAAGCTCTAGAAGATGACCATAAAAACTAGAAAAAGAATTACAGAAAACGCCACAGAAAAAAGATGTTAAACTCAAAATGGATATAATCAAACATAAAATGGATCAAGTAGAGAAAGAAGAACTGGCACAAAAAATTAGAAGTGCTAAACAGAACTATTTTGAAGATGCAAATAGGCCAGGTAGATGGCTAGCATATAAATTGAGAAAAGAGAAAGAATCAAGGAAAATATTACAGTTAATAGACGATCAAGGTCAAATTTGTTATGGTAATAAAGAGAAAAAGGCAATTATTCAAGATTTCTATGGACAACTATATAAACAGGAGGATTTTGATGAGGGAAAAATTAAACAGTATTTACAAAATGCTAACCTACCTAAGATATCTGATGAAACTGGGAAAATGTTAGAAAGTGCTATAACAATGATGGAACTAACCGAAGCACTTAACAGACAGAACAATGGAAAAGCACCAGGACCAGAGATGGTCTCCCGGCAGAATTTTATAAAACATTACAAGAATCGTTGAGCACTTCACTGTTAGAAGTCATGAATGAAGTTATGATAAACAAGAAAATACCTAAAACATGGTCAGAAGCTTATATTACACTTATCCCAAAAGAAGGGGTCGACCCATTACAAATTAAGAACTATAGACCTATTTCCTTATTGAATGCAGATTATAAAATCTTTGCTTCAATCTTGGCAGAGAGGCTTAAAAATACTTAAACAACTTTATTCACTCTGATCAGAATGGATTTTTACCAAAGAGACAAATTAAAGACAATATGAGGGTAATCCTGGACACATTGGAATATTATGAGTCGCATCCTGAAAAACAAATGGCTTTGATATTTTTAGATGCGCAAAAGGCATTTGATAATGTGAATTGGAGATTTATGTTATTATTATTGGAACAGATGGGCTTTGCTAGAAAATTTATCCAAGCAATAGAAGCCATATATTATAAGCAAACGGCAAAAGTAATGATAGATGGAGAATTTACAAACTCTATTAATATTAAAAAAGGTACAAGACAAGGATGCCCATTATCTCCTTTGTTATTTATATTGACTTTGGAAGTGCTAAATAGAAATATTAGAGAGGATACAAACATAAAAGGAATGAAAGTTAAAAAGGAGGAATTTAAATTGCAAGCCTTTGCAGATGACTTGGTTTTTATCTTGGAAGATCCTCTAGAGACAGCTTTAAAACTATTGGAAAAGATAGAGATATATGGTGAGATGGCTGGTTTGAAAATAAATAAAGACAAAACAAAGATTTTGACAAAGAACATGCTGTTAAGACAAAGAGAAGAGCTTGGAGACTTATTGAAAATTCAAGTTACGAACAAAGTTAAATATTTGGGGATATATTTGACGTCAAGATGTACTACACTGAAAGATAATAACTATATTAAACTTAAACAGCAGATAGCATCTGATTTGAAAAAATGGGAAAACTTACAATTGTCATTGATAGGCAGAATTTCAACAATTAAGATGAATATTTTACCTAGAATTTTGTATTTGTTCCAAACAATACCAATTAGGTTAGGTAAGGATTACTTTGAAGAACTGAATAAAATTGTGTTGAAGTATATATGGCAAGGTAAGAAAGCGAGAATAAAATTAAAACTTTTACAGGATGCTAGAATTAGAGGAGGATTTGGCCTCCTAATTGGGAGTTGTATTATCAAGCTGCAAACTTAATGTGGGCTAAAGAATGGATAACGTTAAGAAAGACCAGATTGTTGGCATTAGAAGGACATGATTTATTATTGGGTTGGCATGCTTTTTTATGGTGTAAGGGAACTAAATCACAGGGTTACTTTAGAAGGCATTATATACGGGAATCGTTATGGTTGAATTGGGAGAAAACTAAGAAACAATGTTATTTGAAAATCCCAGTTTGGTTATCAACTATTGAAGCTTTTTCTTATCCTATAACCTATAAGAAGGAACAAACAGTTAGATATGGGGAATTATTAGATGAAAAGGGTGAACTTAAAACGATGCAAAATTTAGAAGAACAAGGCATAAAGATGAATTGGTTTTCATATGCGCAAATACATTCAAGGTATCTTAAAGATTCTAAAATGGAAGGATTCTATGATAAATTGACTGATTTAGATAGGATTTTGACAGGTACTGATGAAAAAGTGATTAAAAATTATATAATTATTTGTTGGAAATTAAATTAGAGGAAGAGCAGGTTAAAGAAACAATGATTGCTTGGGGGAAGAATTTTGGATATGGGATTGATTTAGAGAAATGGCAAAAATTGTGGTCTCAAAATTATAAAATGACAATGTCAACAGCATATAAAGAAAATTTGTATAAGATGTTTTACAGGTGGCATTTTCCTCCGACAAGAATAGCAAGAATGTTCAAGAATAAATCTGAAAAGTGCTGGAAATGTCAACAGATACCTGGCTCATATTACCATATGTGGTGGACTTGTGAGGATGCTAGAAAATATTGGACTAGAATTCGTATATGGTTGGAAAAAATGACAAAGAAACATATAGATTTGAAACCAGAGATTTTTTTATTAGGAATCTTACCTGATACATATAATAAAAACTTAAAGTATTTGATTGTAAATGTATTAACAGCGGCTAGGATTGTACTTGCTAAAAATTGGAAGAATGAGAAAATACCATCAGAAAAAGAAGTTCTTAAGAAAATATTGGAATGTGCAGAAATGAGTAGATTGACATTTGAAATTAGAGAACAAGAAGATAAACAATTTTATGAAGTTTGGGATCTTTTTATCAATGGTTGGATAATACAATATAATAATAAAATATTTAGAGATCTAGGAAATAATGAATATACATCTTGGGGGGGGGTTGATAATACTTTTATAATATTTTATTAAGATAGACTTGGTATGATTTTATGATTTGTTAGAAAATAAATTAACTAAACTATAGTTATCTCGCTTAAGTATGAATTAGTTAAATTATAGTCAAATGATTGTTTAATAATGATATTAGGATATATAATTGTTGATTGATAATATGAGTTATTATGTAATATAATTATTGTAATGACTATGAAATGGATGCACAAAAAGGAGTGGTAAACCAACTGATACACTGTCTGTAAATTTATGAAGGATGATGATGTTTTTATGTTATGTTTTATGTTTTATGTGTTTTTTGGTTTGTTGTTAAAATCAATAAAACTTTTACTTAAAAAAAAAGAAGCTCAATCAGCAGGCCAAGTGACCACTCGAGCCCAAGCCAACTGCAACCCCAAACACCTGGAAGATAAGCTGACTGCAGAATTGAAAACAGCCCTATTGACTGATCCTTGGTTCCTGGACCATCAAACCGAGTTGACAATGAATGATGGACTAGCTTGGAAAGGGACTAAGCTTTATGTATCCACCACCCTAAGACTACTGGTACTAAAGCGTAGCCATGACTCCCAGCTGGGAGGCCACTTCAGATTCCTAAAAACCCTAGATTTACTGAGAAGACAGTTCTGGTGGCCAAAAATGAAACCTGATGTTGAGGACTATGTAAAAAGTTGCTTAATTTGTGCCACAATGAAACACAGAACTGGAAAAACCCCTGGCTTCCTGCAACAAGTTGCTGAACCAACCCAACCTTGGGAAGAGATCGCAATGGATTTTATTGTTGAATTACCTAAGAGTGAAGGGAATATGGTCATTTGGACTATAATTGACTTATTCTCTAAACAGGGCCATTTTATAGCCTGCAAAGGATTTCCATCTGCGAAAAAACTTGCAAAACTGTTCGTGAAACATATCTATAGACTACATGGAGTACCTCATAGAATAATATCAGACAGAGGGGTACAATTTACCGCAAAATTTTGGAAGGAATTTCTGAAATCCATTGGTTCCTCTCAAGGGTTATCCTCAGCTTTCCATCCTGCTTGTAATGGAGCAGCAGAGAGGGCTAACGCCATGATTGAACAATACATTAGATGCTATGTAAATTATCAACAAGAAAATTGGGCTGAGTTATTACCTTTTGCAGAGGTTGCTTACAATAATGCAGTACATAGCAGCACGGGATTGACTCCATTCCAAATCAACACTGGAATGGAATTTGTCCCAATGCCAGAGTTACCTAGACAACCTCCCTCATCCATGTCCCTAACAGAATGGATGAACTCATTAAAGAAAGGATGGGGAGATACAAAAAAAGCTTTGACCGAAGCTGCAAAAAATTATAAAAAACAGGCGGATAAACATAGATCCCTTCAACTGCCTTTTTTTTTTTTAAACAAGTTTTATTATTTTTTTTCAAAACACACAAGTCGTCATTATCCATTACATATTTAAACCCTTTTCCATTATAAATTTAACAAGTCAGATAAACTATAATTCTGTTTTAAACCATTTCCATATAAACATACAAAAACCTCTTATCCATTTTCTCTTTCTTTCTCTTTACTCTTATTCCATTTTATTATTATTATTTCATCTATTTCTTTCTGACTTAGTTACCATTATTCTCATTCTATATTTCTGCAAGGTTTCATTAATTCTCCCCCAAAAAAAACATATATACACAACACACAAAACATAAAAAGATCTTTTTGGAAAGTAACTTGGACCCAGGTATTTCTTTCTTCATGGACTTCAACTGTATTCATACTCATCTTACATATCATTACTTATTTTATTTACCATTCTAAATCTTCTATATTAACTTCTCCCCATATTTCACTCTTTTTAATTCTATCTTAATTAATCATCTTAATTTGAGTCATTATATTTGTATCTTTTGTCCATTCTTTATTGTACCTTTGTCTCATTCCTTATAAAAAAAAAAGAAATTTCTCCTGAAATCACTAATCAGAGTATGATGCCTTTCTATCTCCTGACTAAATTAATCAAATTAATCTTTAGAATACCCAATCCGATTTTGCTTGGTACATTCTAACTGAATAATACATCCAAAATAATTAAATACATAGTTAAACAATAGATCTAAATATTAAAAACAAATACTATAATGAAAATTTTATAATAACATCAATCCCATAATCTTATTAAACTCTTTAATTAAAGCTCAATATTCTAAATCTCCTCATATTATATTTTAAAACCAATCATTATTAACATTTCAACATTTTAATCTCTTATCAACTCTTAAGCCATTTAAGTTTTCTATTTCTAATACAATACTACCATATCATCTTATGTACCTTGCAAAATCTCTTTGAAGAAATTATACTTATCCTTTATCCCTAAAAAAATTCCTTTTTTCCCATTTAATTTCAAAACTTTGTAGCTTTTCTCCACCTTTTCCCTTTCTTTCTTCTCCCAACAAACCTTTCTACCCCCTTCTTCTAGCCTCTGCCTTACTGGCTTCCCTTCTCTGTCGTATTCCTCTTCCCTTTTGTTTACCATCCTTATATTGATTTTGCACCTTGTTTTTCCCTTTCTTAAATGTTTTTTTAAATCTTAAGTCCTTTATTTCTCTTCTCTTCCCTCTTCCTTCCCTCTTGGTCGAGTTCTGAGATTTATTAAAGATGGTTTCCTCTCCTTCTTCTTCTTCTGCTGTCTTCATCTGCTGCAATGTTTGTTGATAGTTAATAAGCGCCATTTCTAAAAAAAGGAAGGCTTCTTTCAAACCAGCTTTACCATTTTTTTTGCTTGCTCATAATCTTTTCTCAGTTCCTCAATAGAAGGAGCCATTATAAATCTTTTCTTTTCTTTTCTCTTACAACAGTCAGAATATTCCAAAGGAAAAATAAGACAATCCCAAAGTTATCAGTCAGTCCAAACCAAGACAGAGTTCCCACTCTCTCCTCCTAGGGTAGTATCAATCAGAGAAAAGAAAGTCCAAATCTGTTTCTTAAAATCTTATTGCAATATATTTTAGTCTTTCAATCCTTAAGGCATCTCCTCCAACAAAGTCTTAGCATACAAATATTTTTTTAGTCCTCTCTTTTCCCACTCATCGCTTAAAGCCAGTTTTCACCTAAAAAAATAGATTTCTTAATATTCACTTTTTTATTCCATAGAAAAAGAGGGTAAGCTATCCTTTCAGCACCATTAAACTGCCGCTTTCTTCCTCTTCTCGAAGGTATCATTCAGAAAGTCATACTTTTCAGGAATTTTGTTAAATATGTCTTAGAGTCCTAGTAGCCAAGAAAAACTTTCTCCTTTCAAGCACTTTCTCCACTTCCTCCTGCGCATTCTTACCCGGCTGCCAGCTTCTTTGTGGCGGCCATTACGGACCGCCGCTGCACGTCCTGGGAAAGGGGTTCTGCCCGGCGGGGGGTCTCAACCCCAAACCCTTCCCCGGCATCCCCTTCAGCTGCCCTGCCCAGCTACCCGTCTGGGTGAGCCCCAAACTAGCCTGGCAGGGATCGGCAGCCGTAAATCCTCATGGGCCGACAACGGAACTGCCTTTTAAAGTAGGGGACAAAGTATATTTGTCGACCAAATATCTTAGGTTGAAACTGCCCAGTAAGAAGCTGGGTCCAAAATTCTTGGGTCCATTCCCAATTTCAAAGATAATCAATCCACTCACTGTCCAATTAACTCTTCCTCGAATATTGGGGAAAATTCATCCAGTATTCCATTGTAGTTTATTAAAACCAGCTACTGCATCAATGATAAGACCACCGCCAATTGCTCCCCCTAAACCATTAATGGTACAGGGGGAAACACATTATGAAATTCAAAATATTCTCAATTCTCGATTTCACAGTGGCCGATTACAATATTTGGTCTTATGGAAAGGATACCCTCTCTCAGATGCTAGTTGGGTAAAGAGTTGGGATGTTCATGCTGATCAATTGGTTAACCAATTCCATGAGGATTTCCCCCACAAACCGAAGGGTCTTCGTGGAGGGGGGAGAGGGGGTTAAGGACAATGTGTTAACTCCTGTATCTGTGTTTTTTCCTTTTCTTTTAGAAGGAGGAGTTTTCAAGGGGGGACGCCTGTTAGTTTTAATATTCAGCTGTCACATTTCATGGAAGGGGGGGTGGAAGAGTTGAAAAGTTCAAGGTTATTCTGTATGTCGTATTAAGAAATTCCAGTTGCAGTTAATTGGTTCTCGTGATTTATGAAGTGTAGAAGTGGGAGGAGAGAAGGGAGGAGAGAAGATGGATTCTGTGTAACGCGTGAAAATAATTTCACTTTGGGAAATTGCCTTTGACATGCCAGATCTGTTTCTAAATAAATCAATTGGAGATAAATTGTCTCGGAGTGATTGATATCATGGATATTTTCTGGATGCCTTACACATTGCTTACCTTTATTCTGCTTCAGTTGCACTCACTCTAATTCCAAGCTGAATCATATTGTCTGATTTTGGGTGGGCAAGTTCTTATGGTCAAAGAGATTTGTCTTCTGGCTTGCTACTGCTTCCTTGCCCTCAGGAAGTCATTGGCCAGCGAGAAAACATTCACCACTGCAACATGTATTGCATGGATCAGAGAAACTGCTTGAGTTGTCTTTGGAGATACATAAGGAGGTGCCAGGATAGAAATAGGAGGGAAACATGATCAAATAACCCCCTGTAGAGGTAGATTCCTGAAACATCTCACTTTTTTCCCATATAAAATAATGGAACTTTTCTTCTTTACCTGGTGAATACTTTGGAAAGAACTCAAACAGAAAGGAGGACTAAAAGAGGGTGAAAGAAATCAGGAAATACAAAAGCATAGGTAAAGGTATCTGAGCCTCAAAAGTAACCAGATAAGTTTCCATGGTAGTAAAAAGAATTGAATGCCAGGGTGGTTTGACTCTCCAGCCCATTTTTACTGGTCTGGCTGATTAAAGGAAGGACAATTGGTTGGCTGCAGTTACACTGGTACTGCTGCTGGCAGAGCTGATGAGTGACTCTGTTTACAATATCAAGAGTTTAGTTCATCACTCCCTTTCATTTCCCTCAATCTCTAAGGCTCCTACTGAGTGTCATGATCCAGGAATCAGAGTATATCTCTAAATGTGAAGACAATATCTCTAAATGTGAAGAACTGGTCCAGCAGAGGCTGATCAAACACAGGCAACTCCTGAGCAGTGGAAAAGTCAGATACTGACAATGTAAGGCCTCCTGGGGAAGGGGGGGCTTCCCTCCATACTTAACAACTACAGAAGACAAGAGTGCAGAATGTTTTATGAGGCTCCTTGCCAAACAAGGAACTAAATGTATTGATTAGAGACAACTGGATGCAGTTTCATTTAAGAGGCAGCCCAGATGCATAGTCCCTCACTAGAAGTAGCTCATGGATCTCTGCTTCTTATGTGACATTTGTGTGTGTGGATTCTGCTCGTGAAATTTTGACATCTGGACTGGTTTACAACCTGGATCTTGGAACTTGGGACTAGATTTGGACTAGTCTTCTGAAGCTTCTTTCGGAGACTCTATGAATATTTAATTGGAACCAAAAGCAAGACATTGAGAACTACACAAGCAGGTGATTGAAGGAGTGGAGACAACTTAAGGCCAATATCATGTGGCTAGCATATGGGGAAGGTTGTGGTTGTCAGGGCATTCTGATGCACTGACAACTACAATCTGGGGCTGCAGTTTGGTAAACTACAAACAAGGAGAAGGCTTTTATGTGGACTTATTTGGGAGCACATACTATATGTAAGATATGTGCTCTGGAAAGTCCTGAAAGTTTTCTATCATGTCCAGAATATGCAGCATTAAGTGTTCGATGTTAGCTATTTAAACCATTTTAGCTGACCAATTGTTTGCTTTAAATGATGAATTCTATTAATTTTGGTTCTTAAAGAAAAGAAAGTAATTCTTTCAAATGGGACAGTTTTATTTCAACAAAAATAATATTAAATTATTAACATACACAGATGAGGATTAAACAGCAACATCTTTTAAAAATGCATTTTTAATATATTTTGGGTGAATATCTTTGCCTGGTGCCAAGAAAGTTGAAAATGCTGACGTTATGTGAAACTACTGAAGAAGTCTATAAAAGAGATGCTGAGAAAACTTCTCTGTCTCTGATGACATCAACAATATGAACTGCAATTAAAATAGGAATATTCTTTATTGACCAAGTGTGATTGGACACACAAGGAATTTGTCTCCGGTGCATAAGTTCTCGATGTACATACAAACAACAAATGGTAAGTCATAGATCATGAATTATAAAATACAAACAACAAATCATAAGATACCAATAGGAGAAGGTAGTAGGAAAGATGAGAAGGATAATAGCAATACAGCTGTATGGCTGTATTGCTATTATCTTTCTGTGTTCTCCTGTATTATAAATGGGTTATAAACCAGCAAAGTTATTTCAGAGCAAGATCCATCAACAGCTCTAGATTAGATATTATAATTTTATAAATTTGCAAAGAAAAAAAAAAGCAAGATACTTTTCAATGAGCTTCCAAGCTTATTGAAAAGTAAATACAGAAAATAAAATACAAGCTGAATAGTCAAGATCTTGTTGATGACCCAAGCTCATTCTTCTTTTATTTTTCTTATATGTACCCATTTCATGTATTCACAACTATGTATACACTTATTATCTTGTAAACAATTGGCAAATCAAATAAATAAATAAATAAAAATAAATAAATGTTATCAAAATATAACTAACTAACTACAAAATGATAATTTTTAAACCACTGAGGAACCCCTCAATTTTGCAGAGGATTCTGGGATGTTTCCAAGAAGCCATCTTGGTTTCACCTCACCCCAATGATCCATATTAACAAAGACTGCCAATTTGCCTCAACCTTATGAAGGAATCGAGCAGTACAAGCAGCCCCAACAGCTTCACATCCCGTGGTCACACTTTCCCCATTTTCATTTGCAATGCAAAAGCTCTGTACTCTCAGATGAATGCAGTCGGCCCATTTTCTATTGTGTGTGTGTTTGTTTTTTGAAGGGGGGGGGAAGTCCCCAGAAAAAGTGGGGGTTGTTTCTCAAAGTAGCTCATAAATAAAAGGGATGTCGACTTCAGATCAAATGAGTGAGACTTAGTAGAAAGGTTGGTTGTTCTGTCCAATCGCTCCAAGTAACAAGTTTTCATTCCCTAGGGCACCCAGTTGGGCCTCTCCTTTGCTTTCCATCCATGTTTGCCTAGGACTGTGCTGCTTCCACCGCAGTGTTTTATATTTCAGCCATATCTTGGGTCTCTTGGGGAATCCAAGGATCTCTCCTCTAATCTACCCCTCCTTCGACCATTTGAATCTCATTTATCCTGCAACTGATTTGGGGGAAGGGATGGAGAGCAAGCTCTTTTTGTGGATCCATCTGGATATTATTAAAAATATGTTTTCAGTGCACTGAGGCTGCTGGCAAAAGTTTGTTCTTGGCTTTCTCAGTGCTGGACAACCTTAGCCTTAGTAATTGCCTTTTTAGAAAGAGTTTAGAAGTTTAGTGTACAAAACAGAAACAGTATTGTTTGGGTATTGAAAACTCGTAAGTTCTGTTAAACTCGTCAAGATGCCTCATATTGTCACCTTAACATGATCAACCATGTACCTAGCCAAACATTACACTAATTATGAATTATCATATTCTCTGCCTACCTTCTAAAAGTAGCTACAGCTACTAGTAAGAAGGTAAGTGATTAGCCTCTCATCTGCTGTGAATTCTCAGTTCAGTTCAGATTATCATAAGTTTGATAAACCTTAACAATTCACGTTGACTTAAAAACTGAGTTGACTTGATGTTTTATTTTTAAAGGACCGAATCAAGTTGATCCCGTGCTTTTTGCCCAAAAGCCATCCAAATCATTTAATCAATATAGACCTGCCCAAATTTGACAATTTGATCAGAATTTTCAGTCTGACTCAATTCAGAGATTGGATTGATTTGGCTTGGAATCAATTTCCCTCAATCAAGAGTTTTCCACAGCTTTATACAAAATAATGTATGTTATCCATAGTGCACCTGGATTACCTAAGCCTCTGGCAGAGTGCTGAGAAAAAGAAGTTATATTTTCCCTTCTATGTTGGACTTCCCCCTTTTTTCTTTTTTTAAATTTTTAAACAGTGGAAAATGTTTCCTAGATAAAGAAGCATGACAATTTCATGTACAGCTCAGAGCTTCATTTGGAAAAAGGTTCGAGGAGATAAAGTAGATTTGCTACAGTCAAAGTAGTATGGTGGATTGCAAATCCAAGCCAGAATCAGCTTCACTATCAAGTTGTGATACTAATTTTGAAGTTACATATTGATGTACTGCCTAATGCTTCTATACACTTCAATCATAAGGACTCTAAGCAGCTCATAGTTTAACATATCAGAGGTCCTGCTTGCTTGACTTAAGGGCTAAATGGTTGTTGGGACAGTGTTATTTTGGACTGTTTTCAAATTATTTTCAGAGTAGATACCATTTGCAATTCCAGGGAGAGAAAGCCTGTCACATGGCCTGTGTCTCACGAACTCTGTAGAGAGGGGAGACTTACAACAGGCCCTTTCTAAGTGACTGGAGGCCAATTAGATTTTGTAAGGTGCTATCCGATGTATCCTGATGCTGCACCATAAAGGGCTTTCAAACTGATTGCAGCACTTTTGAGTTGGGCCCAAAGCCTACCAAAACTTCAAGACAGATGTCTATGGAGATTCTTAGTCATCCAGGCCATGGTTATCTCAACGGTGCTTTTAGAAAAGGCAACTGGACTTCATTTTTTCCTTGAAGATGTTTTGCTTCTCATCCAAGAAGCTTCTTCAGCTCAAGACAGTTGTTATTCTCACTAGCCTCTGTGTGGAGTCTAGCACCATAGTTTGTATCACTATATTTTCCAAGTCATTTCCAAAGGCAGCCCCACATAATATGCACTGGAGTAGTTCAGCCAGGTGGTGATCAGAGCATGATTTTTGATCCAGGTGGTCATAATTGGCACACCAGCTGAACCTGGGCAAAGGCTGCCCTGACCATAGTTTCCACCTGCTCTTTAATCAGTAGCTGCTGCAAATCTAGAAGAACTCCCATCCTTCAGTGGGAGTTCAGTCCCATCCAGAGTAATTACCAGAACAATTTTCTAAGATTACAATGCCTCCTGTCAAAAACCAACTCTGCTCTGGTAGATTTTAATCTGATCTTGTTTTGTCTCACCCAGATGGTGAACTGCTTTTGAACTGGAAATACTTTTATCCGTTTGTTTTTGTTTTGCTTTGTTTTCCCCTGCTAAGGAGTCAGACTACACAAGATCTGAAAAAAAGGGACATACGTTCTTTGCTGCTATTTGGGGAGGGAGGTGATTTTCATCTGTATGTGGGCAATCTGGTGTCTGCTCCTAACCAATTATTGTCTAATTCCAGCTTGTGCATCAGTTGCAGCTCCATATGGAGTATGAATGTCTTTCAAAGCTAACTTATCACGAAACCCTAACTTATGCAAATATATTGTTGCAAAGGGCTATCTTTGAAGACCACTGTAAATGAAGTTTACACTTCACTGAAGTAGCAATTTCACTTTGAAGGTTATAATTGATGCAAAATATGAGGGGGGGGGAATTATTATCATTTGTTAACCCCTGTGCTTAAGGCCCTATATTGGCTGTCAATTGGCTTTCAGGTACAACTAAAAATGCAAGGTTTGAGCTATAAGACACTATATGGTTTGGTAGCTTCAGGAACACTCTTCTCCAACCAGAATCAACTCATTCAACTCATCGTTCATCATGGAAAAAGTTCTCATGGATTCTATATCTCCAGAAGATGGGAGTGGAGTCTAAATTTAGAAGATAATTAATAATTTTTGGACATGGCTCCCATACAGTATTATAGAATAGCTTCCCTTTGAAATCAAATTCACCTACACTGCAACAGTGTAGAGCAAGGGTGCCAAACTCCCATTGCCATGGCAGCATCATGTGATGAATCTGGACTTTTTCCCCCTTCATTAAACCAGGCAGGGGCGGGGCCAGCACATGACACATCTGGTTCAAGGGCCGCAAGTTTGACACCCCTGGTGTAGAGAGTAAGGAAGATTGCTTTGACAGAGATATAAAGGGATTGTTCCCTAGACCAGGGGTCCCCAACCACCGGTCCGCGGACTGGTACCGGTCCGTGGAACAAGTCCTACCGGGCCGCTGGTTTGCTGGGCGCCATCTTTTTTTGATGAAAAAGTGCTTCCGGTGAGGTCACCAGAAGCACTTTTTCATCAAAAAAAGATGGCGGCGCCCAGCTGATGCCGGTACCGGGCCGCGGCACCCAGCTGATGCCAGTACCGGACCGCGGCATAAAAAAGGTTGGGGATCACTGCCCTAGACAAAAGGGTTCATGTGCTTTTTAAATACAGAGCAATGATAATAGCAACTCAGGCAAACACTTTCTAATTCACTGAAGATGTATAAGGAGGAGCAAGAGCAGGGTTGGGATTCTACCAGTTCGCACCTATTCGCTAGAACCGGTTGTTAACATTCTAAGCAGTTCGGAGAACCGGTTGTTAAGAAGAAATTACTGGCCTAATCCTGTAAGGAAGGCAGGAAGGAAACATTCTGGTGTTGCTTACAGAAACTGCCTGTCCATTAACTCTTATTACATTCTTGGAAGGACTAGACTTCCTGTCTCAGGAACCTCTCTGGAGTTTTTTTTTTCCCCTCCTTTGCTGGTACTTTGCTTGTGTGGAGTGACCATTCAAAGTTACAATGGCACTGAAAAAAGTGACTTATGACCATTTTTCACACTTATGACTGTTGCGGCATCCCCACAGTCACGAGAGGCCAGGCGAGGAAATGCATGCCTCGATGTGAGTGATGTTGAGTTGGCCACGCCCAGCTAATAACACGACCACCAAGCCACATCCACCCAGTCACATAACCACCAAGCCACACCCACCAACTAAGCCACACTAACAGAACTGGTTGTTAAAAAATTTGAATCCCACCCCTGAGCAAGATGAAACCTGCAAAATTCTGTTACTCCGTACAATCTCAATAAAAATAATTTTAGCTTTCTTGTGGGATTCATGTTCCAGTCTGATCTAACTAGTGGGGCTGAGATACAGGTAAATTTTAAAGACTGAATTATTTCAAAGGATCTTCAGTAAGTAGGTTTTATCCACTAATTATTATTATTATGGAGTTGATTGCATATAAATTTATTTATTAAGTTTATTAAATTTACACGCCACCCATATTGCTGTCCAAAGCAACTCTGGGTGGCTAAGTGCCACAATGACAGAGCAGCTGTCATAAGCAGATTTTTCATGCACATGATAGTCCTTGGTAACAGCTTCCTGTTCCCTGCCTTTGTCTAATCCATTTTTAGAACCATCCATGTAGGTTGCCAGAACCAACTCCTGCCTGCAGGAATGAACTATTTTTATTCATTTGGTTTCTGGGGTATTTATCTGATAAACCGGCCACTAATCAAAGGAGTAAAATATTACTGGAGAAGGAAGAAAACATGTTTAGTAACGGAGTTCATATTTGGCATGCAGAAAGCCCCAGTTCAGTCCCCACCATCTCCAAGCCCTGCATCCTAGGAAAAAATCTGCCCCAAATTGTGAGAACTTGTGCAGGACAGTATTTCTTATATCTGATAACCTAATGGGAGATTACTGAGATTTTTCTCTTTGAATAAGGTTCACTTTATCCCTGCAGTTTACAAGATCTTCCCATCCAAGGTCATTTTTTATTTATCTGCAGTGTCCAATTCTGCACTGTACAAAACTAGATAACCTTGAATATGTTCAGTCTAAGTTTATTGGAGCAACCTTTGCAATTCCAAGGATAAGAGAAAGGATAATTTAGACTTGGTCTCCATGTATTTCAAGCTTTGGCTAAAGTTAACCATTTTTCTGCTTTAATTCAAACTGGTTGTCAACTTTGGAAGCCATATTGAAATTTGATGCTCCCGCTGCCACAAGCCTGAGAAAGTGGGAGGTGGGATTCAATTGAGTAGCTCTAAGTAGACAAAATAAAATTCTTTTGTTAGTTCAAGGTAATTGAGTATGGCGCAGAATGAAATAAGACTCTTTTACTTTAGGACGGATTGTGATTGGGCCATGTGATGTGATGACAGCCAAGGGGGGACGGATTTGTAGTTTTGAATATTGCAAGGAAGCCCGAAAACTTTCAGATTCGAGATTCCACAGATGTGCCAGTTCAGTATCCAAATAAGGGTATCTTTGGGATATGTCTGTCTCGGAGTTATTGATTGGAATGGAGGTTTGCTGGAATGCTGACACTGGTTCAAAAAATTACTTGCAAGCTTCAATCCCTAGGGCTCTTGTTAGAAAGCCCCTGTCCATTAGGCCTCAAAAATATCCGAAGTATTCTTAAGCAACACATCTAAGACAATAATTTTCAAATCAATATAAGCCTGTTTTCCAGCCTTGCAGCATTTGGGATTTTGCAACTTCACCGGTTTGAAATTTCACGAACCTTTCACTTTGGCCAAACTGGTGCAATACATTGCCTTCTGGAGCTCTGCTGGGGCATAACAAAATTACTTCTCTATAAAAATGAATATATCTTTGAGGGGACTTCTTGAGCAACATACATCTTTATTGTTCTCTCTACAGGAAGTCCCAGATGACTTTGGTCCGTCCTATCCTGAAGATATTCCCAGGCAGGCAGAGAGTATGCTTTTTATTTGTGGCTTTTCCTGTCTGACCTTTATTAAGACGGTTTCTCCCTGGATGGCCAGTTTTGTTTCTCCTCATGCATCATCCACTTCCTTTTGCATTTGAAAAAAATGTATATGAACATAGTGGTAAGTGGTATATACTTTGCAGCTGGTTGCTGGCCTTGTGACTCTAATAAATACTTGGTTAGATTTCATTTGATAATGTAAAAGGTTATGAAACTGCTTTCTTGTAAGTCTGTCCTGCCTGGAGAAGATAGGAAGTGTTGTCAACACTATATGAACAAGCCAAGGAAGCATCTTTTCATGGGGGGAAAAAGCACCTGTT